>NC_053028.1:541411198-541593321 GCF_003073215.2 Triticum urartu
TTGAAATTTGATTTTACTGTTCACCCAAGCTCATTTGAGCTCAAGCTCGGATACTTCACGTCCACCCTACACTTCATTCCTACCTACCTACGGTCCGATCAGCTGCATCAGACAAAAATCCTGCAAGGTATCTCATATGCATAGCAAGGTTGAAACTTAAAAAATGAAAGGAATAACCTTTTATGTATCTCAAAAAATGAATGTACTCCCTATGATAATTACAAAATTATAATTTAAATAATTTATTAAATAAGGTAACAAAAACAGAAAATGAAAACTGAAGTAAGAACAAAAAATAGGAAACTCTAAGACAAGAAAGAGAGAAAGAGAAGAAAACAAGAGCAACTAATCAAGGAGCGCTCATTCCCAGCCTCCTCAATGGTCACTTGGTGCGCTCTCAGCCTCCACTACGTGTCGCATTCTGGACGCTTTCTCTGGATTTTTTTTCAGCACGCGTTTTCGGCTAATTAAATGGGGTTTTCCCGGATTTTTTTGGCTTTTTGGTTTTTCATTGATCTTCCTTAGCTTTTGGAACAAAACAATTCAAAGAAAAAATTGTGCGAAAAGGTGTTTTTTTCATGAGAGGCACGGTTTTGCTTTCGCGCGAGGCCGTGCCTCTCGAAAACGAAAAAAAAACATGTTTTCTCTTTTTTTTCTGTGAGAGGCATGATTTTGCTTTCGCAAGAGGCATGATTTTGCTTTCGCGCTCTCGAAAACGGAAAAAGTGGGTTTTCTCTCTTATTTTGCGAGAGGCACGGTTTTGCTTCCGCGAGAGGCAAGTCTGTGCCTCTCAGAAACGGAAAAAAAATATGTTTTCTCTTTTTTTTCCCGCAAGAGGCACGGTTTTGCTTTCGCGAGAGGTATGGTTTGCTTCTATGAGAGGCACGACCATGCCTCTTAAAAAATAGAAAAAACGCGTGTTCCCTTTTTTTTTCTTTCACGAGAGGCGTGATTTTGCTTTCGTGAGAGGCACGGACAGAAACGAAAAAAAACATGTTTTTCTTTTCTTCTTTTCATTCATGAGAGGCACGGTGTTGCTTTCGAGAAAGGCACGGCCGTACCTCTCGAAAATAGCTTTCAAAAAGGGAAAAAAGACGTGCTCTTGGTCCATTTTTATCTGGTTTTTTTTGTAAAGGAAAGTTCGTCAAAACCTGTTAACATGGGATCTAATTTTAAAGATATCGATGCGAGAAATCCAACAATAAAAACGGTTCGAGATTTGGACGCACGGTCTAAGAGATTAATCGTTTTGAATAAACAGATCTACTAAAAAAAGAAAACTCTCAGACGCAGAGCATCCAATTGTCACAACCTGAGAAGATAAAAATAATCTTTAAAAAGAGTACTCATCAATTAGTGATTTTGGGAGAAACCCACTAAAAGATAACAAAAATTACCACGATGCTATTTGGCTAGCCCAAGTGATGTGAGTCGTAGGTTTTTTTTTTTCCAAAAATAGGTCTAAAGTAGATTTTTTTCAAATGAGGTCCAAAAGAGGTCGAAAGTAGCTCTGAGGGCTCTTCTTCGTGCACTGTTATCTATCGCCTTTAGCGGTTCTCGCATTCAAAATACCTATTAGGCTTTGTACAATGGAAGGTGTTAAGAAGAGATGCTTAGAGAAATAAACCAGACTTTTCTTAAGCACCGGCGCTTATTTGTACAGAATAGACGCTTAACTAAACGTCTCTTCTATAAATATAGGCATTAATGTTTTAAAAAAATATAATTTATTTTTTTAAGCATCTCTCATTGTACAAGACCTTAAACGCTCGGCACATGAATGATCCAAACGATCCAGAGACACGGATATGGACCGGCACATTTGGTAGCTAGTCACTCTACATGATACCAATTTCACGAACCTTCAGGAAGATTCCAAGCCGGGTTTTCCAGTTCTGGGCCCCTTCTATTTCTTTTCCTTTTTCGTGTTTCTTCTTTTCCTTTCCTTTTTCTCTTCTTTTTCCTTTTCCTTTTTCTGTTTCTTTTTCCTTCCTTTTGTGTTTTCTACTTTAATTCAATTTTTTATAACTTTTTTTCCAGATTTTAGAAAAATTGTCATAATTTTTGAAAAATGTTTTTTTTTAAAATTAAATTGCGAAAAATGTTATTGTTTTTAAATCTTTTAATGAATTCAAAATATGGTGGAGCCTTTCAAAATTTTCTCAGAAGTTCAAAAAGAGTTTATGTTCTAAATAGTTATTCACATTTTCTAATTTTGTTCACAATTACCAAAAATGTTTGAGAATTTCAAAAATTGTTTATATTTTTAAAATTAAACTTTTTAAAGAATGTTCATTTTTTCGAAAAAATATTCAAAATATTTATCTCTTTCAAAAAGTCTTTTCAGAAAATGTTTGCCAATTACGAATATTTTTTGAAATTTATAAATTTGTTGTTTTTTCAAATATTGATCAAAATTATAGAAACTGTTGCACTAATTTGTAAAAAAATGAACTACACAAACTGTTCACAAATTTCGAATAGTTTTTGGGATTTTTTGAGAAATGTTCATTCTTTTAATAATGTTCCCATTTTATCAAAAAAATCAAAATTTAAAAAATGTTCCAATTTTTGAAATATATTAACAAATTTAAAACTTGTTCACATGTTTTTAAAACTTCTTCGTAGTTGTCAAAAATTGTTCAGAATTTTATAAAATGTTAACATCTTTCAAAATTGGTTCACAAATTCGAAAAATGTTCCTGTTTTTAAATTTGTTAGCAAGTTAAAAATGTGTTAACATTTTTCTAACTTTTTTTTGTGTTTGATAATATTGTTTGGAATTTAAAAAATATTCCCCTTTTCACAATTTGTTCATAAATTCCACTCATCTTTGAAATTTGATTGCAAACTCAATAAATGTTCACTATTTTAAAAAAATTGTTCCTGTTTATAAAAAAATCGATTTTTTCAAAAGTATTCACAACTTTGAGGAAATATTGATTAAAAATATTCGAATTTGTCAATATAGTTATTCTAAATTATTTGCGCTTTGTATTCATCACCAACACTAACCACTAGCTAGCCCCGCCATTCTTCCTGGAATCACTAGTTGAAGGTTACCTTGTAAAGATCACTCACACCTTCTCATAAGCTGACAAGTGGCACACTAGATATGAGAAACTTGTCGCAACTTCAGAGTTTTCTCTTTTTTTATAGATCCGTCAATTCAAAACGTTTTATCTCTTGAACCGTGCATCCAAATCCCAAATTATTTTCACATTTGGATTTCTCACGTCGATATATGTGAAACTACATCCCCTGTTAGGTTTACATGAAAAAACCAGAAGAAAATAACGGAGCCAGAATCATGTTTTTTGTCCACTTTTTTTTCTTTTTTGAGAGCATAGTTGTGCTTATTAAGAAAGCAAATTTCTGGCTCCACAAGATGCAAATATGTGTTTTCTGTGGAAAAATAAAAAAATCATGCGAAAAATGATTTTTTTTCCTTTCCGAGAAGGGCAACCGTGCTTCTTGCAAGCAAATCTATGCTTTTCGTGGGAGCAAAAAAATTATTATTTTTTCTCTTTCCAATAAATACAATTATGCTTCTCGTGGAAGCAAATCTATGACTCGAGAAGCAAATATGTGCTTCTCGTGTAAGGACACAAAAAACGACATGCAAAAAAATTTGTGATTTTTTCATTTTCGAGAAGCATGGTTCTACGAAGCCCGAAAAAATTACAGAAAAAAATCCCGCAATTTTTTTCAAAAGCTATGGTAAATCGGTCGAAACCGAAAAGCCACAAAAAAAATTATCTAAAACCCAAAAACACGTATGAAAAAAATAAAAAAATCATAAAGAGTGCCATGCACGCGACATGTAGCGGGGTTGAACACACCAAATGGTGTGTTCCAAGGGCACCAAAAATGACTCTAGAGGGCCCCCATAAGTGTAAGGGCATCTCCAATGTGGATCCTCAAGGCGCCTGCAACCGTGTAGACCGTGTGGTCCAGACGTGTTAAGCCATCTAACACGGTCCTGTATCGGTCCACTCGGCAGTCCAGGCATCCTTCTTCCCGCAAATCAGAAGCAAAATGGGGGTTATCCGGGCGTCCAGATCGCTGCCACGCCCACTTCCGACTGGCCTAGCTCACCCAAACCCCTCTCCCTCGCCAACGCCCTTTCTCTCCCGAAGCGAGCCATCCGCATTCATGCCGCTCTAGACCGGCCACTCCACATTAACGTTGCCCGAGAGCGGACATGACCTCTCGCCAACGCTAGCACTGAAGCGGCACGCCAGCCGAGGGCGTTGTCCGCGTTGCATCCCCGGTGTCCTCACCCGTTCCATGCCGGAGAGACGTTTACTGAACATGACGAGGCGGATATCTATCATGCCCATTCATTGCCCGTCCCTTCGCCTACCGCCATTAAGCAGTCTCGTCGACCAAGAAACTAATTGCGACGACCTTACATTGACACACCTGGATGCTTTGCCTCACCGGCATCCACTATTTAAAGACGGCTACACCCGACTCACACCAGACCACAACCCATCCGCTCCACATTTTCCTCCTGTGCACCACATCCGCCATGAACGCGAGCGGGACGCTCTATGGGAGAGCCTCTTGACGGTACAAAAGTATGAGGTGGCCGCCTGGCAGAGCCGTCGTGCCTGCTGGATAGAGGCCGGCATGTTGGCCAGCTCTGTGAGGTCTCGAACAATGACCCCACAATGGAGACTGGCTCCGACAACAACTCAGCACCACAGCTCACGCCGGTGCATGTCGACTTGGCGATGGAGCGGGCATAGGCGCACTTCAACGCCGCCATGGTGGAGGAGCAGTCGGCGCCCGTTCCTATGTCGTTTGTTCTGGCAGGCATGGGATTAGCAGCGCTACAACATGTTCCTCCTAGAGCAGCACCAGCTGGCAGAGAGCCAGATCTATGGCGAGCGCACGAGTCTGTGGTGGGCATGGCCGCGGTGAACCCCAACTTCCTCGTCGAGCAGCAAACTTTCTACGAGGCCGCCCGCACTCAAGCTACCGTTGGCAACTAATAGCGGTGTAGCCGAACGCAGAGGCGATTGCGGATGAGAACACCGACAACTACGCGTCCTACGCGCCACCAAATGTTGCTTGGCCGCGCTGGTGGGACGGCGAGCGGGTCGGCCCCTCCATTTCCATCGTGGACCTTACGACCATCGGCAATAGGCAAGTTGCGGACTCCGCCGAGGATGAGTATGGCATGGGAGGTGGCGGGGCCTCGAGTTCCAAGTGGCAGGTCCGCCTCCCATGTTCTACCTGTCCTCGCCGGCAACCACGCCTTCACTTCGCGGGTCTTATCGCCGCTGCTCATGGAGACGATTGATGGCAGGCGTGATTGCCGGAAGGGAACAACAAGGATTTGCACGATGGGTGGCACCGTAGGCTAGATTTAGGTCCGGTCCAATTTTTTTGAATGAAAATTGTCCTACATGTAATGAATGTGATTTTGTTTGTATAAAAGTCATCTGGTTTGAATGTAATTCCTCCGATTTGTTGAAATCCGGTTTGAAATGTGTGCAGATAACTTCGGATGGCCGGCTCCTGCATCTGTCCATGCACTCACCCTATGCACACACGGATGAGGTGTCCAGTTTGGGGTCAACGTTGGAGATGCAACTAACCTCCAGGATTTTTTTTGAGCCTTTTTATTTAGTTTGTTTTTTAGAATCTTTTTTTAGTTAGTTTTTGCTCTCGCATTCTACGGCAGATAGCTCTAGTTGGGCCAGGCCATGTCTACAAAGCGCGTTCGTGATGTGTCAAATGAAAAAATTACGAGCTCTTTCTAAAAAAGGAAAAAGCAACGAGGGGATTTAATTTTTGTCCCATATTTTTCTATTTTATATTTTTAGCGGGAATCAATTTGTTATGTTTTACACAACATACTCCAATTTGGCGAGCACAAAAAATGTTCGCCAATTAGGCGAGCACAAAAAATGTTTGCGATTTTAAAAAAGTTCAAAATTTTGAAGACATGTTCACAAGTTCTAAAAATATTTTTGAGTCCAAAAAATATTCATGAGTTCAAAATTGTTCATGGCCTCAAAAAATTGTCCCAAATTTGAAAAAATGTTCACGAGTTCCCAAAACATTGTGAAAACAAAACACTTTTGTGAATATGAAAAATATTCACAAGTTCAAAAAATGTTCATGGATTAAAAAAAAAGGATCGATAATATGATAAATAATGTTCACGAAAATGAAAAATGTTTACAAATTTGTAAATATTTGCGAATAATGAAAGATGTTCAGTGATTAAAAATATGGCCCGGGACTAAGAAAATGGTCGATACTATGAAAAAACGTTCTCGGGTTCAATAATACCACAAATTAAAAATGTGTTCATGAATATAAAAACTGTTCATGAGTTCAAAAAATTCCACCAAAAAAAACAAATGAAAAGTTAAAAAAATGATCATGGATTCAAAACAGTGTTCCTGAGTTTATAAATGTTTACATGTTAAAAAATATTGGTGAACAAAATATGTTCACAAGATGAAAAAATATTATTGGGTTTCAAAAATGTCCACCGATTAAAAAATGGTCAATGTTTTAATAAAGGTTAAGAATGTGAGAAAAAATCACAAGTTCATTAATTTTTCACGAAATTCAAAAAAGTTTTTTTGGATGTGAGAAAATGATTACGAGTTCAGACATGTTCGCGAGTTCAAAAGATTTCATGAATTCAAAAAATGTTCACAAATTTGTAGAAGAGAAAAAAGATGAAGAAGAAAGAGAAAATATAATAATAGTAAAACCAAAAACTACAAAAGAAACCGAAAATAAATGAAATATATAGAAAAAACAAACAAACTTAGAAAAACCTACCAGAAAATGAAAGTGAAAAAAACCAGCCTAGAAGCTTCCTAGAACCTGATGGTAAACTACTGGAACCTTCCTAAAACCACTTCCAAAAACCCGCTAGCAAAAGACCCGAGCAAAAAAATAAATTGAGAGCAAGATCCGAGCAATTAATAGGCTGGCCAAAGCCATGTAGCAGACATATCAGTTGCGGTCCTCTTCAACGCTGCGCCATCGAAATCATCAATTAAGGATCACTCTTTACAAAGGTCACTCTCACCTTTCAGGTTGTGACAAGTGATGCACAGTGAGTTTCCTTTTTTTTTTCCCGTAGATCTGCTTATACAAAATGTTTTATCTCTTAAATTGTGCATTCAATTTTTGAACCATTTTCACCATTAGATTTCTCGCGTCGAAATCTTCAAAATTATATCCCATATTGATAGGTTTTGACAAACATTTTTTCAGGTAAAAAAATGGACAAAAATGAATTGGGAGCACGTTTTCTCCTTTCCTAAAGAGGCACAACCCTGCCTTTCTCCGTTTTTGAGAGGCATGGTTGTGCCTCTCGCGGAAGCAATTCCGTGCCTCTTGCGGAAGGAAAGAAAAAGGAAAACACTTTTTTTTTTCATTTCTGAGAGGCACGGCCGTGCCTCTTGGGAAAGAAAATAAACATATTTTTTTTTCATTTCTGAAAGGCATGGATGTGCCTCTTGCGGGAGAAAAAACACGTTTTTTTGTTTCCGTGAGGCAAGGCCATTCCTCTTGCAAAAGCAAAACCGTGTCTCTCACGGAATGGAAAAAATGCGTTTTTTTTCGAAAGGCATGGCTGTGCCTCCCGCGGAAGCAAAATAAACATTTTTTCAAACATTTTTTTACTTTTTTGTCCTATAGCTAATAAAGACCAGTGAAAAACCGAAAAGGCAAAAACCCCGGAAAAACTATCTAAAAAGCAGAAATGCGTGTGAAAAAAATAAATAAAATCTGAAGAAGCCCAAAGCGCGACATGTGACGTTGACTATTGAGGAGGCTCCCGAAGAAGCGTTTTAGTAGCTCCCCCGCGTCAGCAGGGCTCATATGTGACGCATTCTGCGTCATATAGGTTGCATTTTGCATAGGTGAGCCTAGCAACTGGGCCGGTCCATTGCACGCCACCGACTCGGTCAGGTACTGTAGCATATAAGGTTCCACATACTGTAGCGGCCATTCATATCCGAATATATATTTTTTTAGTAAGAGAATATTTTTGGAAAATGAAAGCAAAATTTTCAAACATGAATATGTTCTAAAATTTCGAATATTTTTTCAAACACAATTTTTTTTAAATCACAAATATTTTGAAAGGGCGAACATGAGAAAGATGGGAGAAATATTAAAAACCGGGTGAAAACAATATCAAAACCCTTTACTAAAAGTGGTAAAATATCGAGCCATCATCTATCAAACTTCTGGCACAACCTGCAATAGAATGACACTCGACAGCAAAATAACCGAAGTCTAGCACAAAAGCACACCTACAACCAATACATATTAGGGCATCTATAATGAAGGCGCTTAGAGAAGGCGCCAGGATTTAATTCCTGGCTGTTGCAGCCAAATCCCATCAGATCGTAGGAATTTGGCTGGCACCGATGCCGAATTAATAGCTGGGTGCTTCGCTCTTTTTGTCTCTCGTACTTGTGTTTTAACAAGCGTTGTACATATTTTTTCACGAAAGAAATCAATTTGTTAGCGCTCGCATAGGCGCCTGAGCGTTGGAGAAACGAACGCCTACCCTTTCGCTACTTCTTTAATTAATTAACTTTTTTGTTTAAGATTCAAGTGACCAATGGTGCAGGTTTGTCTATTTCACACATTGATCATTCCTGTTTACCCGGTTCATCTCTTAAACTGCGCAACATTCTGCATGTTCCACACATCAGAGAGCATCTTCTTTCTGTCTATCGCTTTGTTTGTAATAATGACGTGTTTGTTGAGTTTCACCGTCGTCTTTTTTTTTGTTAAGGACAAAGCAACCAGGCGCGTCATTCTTCAAGGTAGGAGTCGGGGAAGGGTCTAACCGATTCCCTTTGCTCGTGCATCGTCCTCGTCATCTCGCCATGCTTCATTCAGTGTCCGAGTTTTGTCCTCGCAATGGCATCAACGTCTTGGTCACCCTACCAATAATGTGGTCACCTCCATTGTTCGGAGCCATCATCTTCCACTCCTCTTGCCACATCCGAGAGCCTCTCACGTCATAGTGGTGCATTGCTGAGTACCGATGATTCTTTCAGGTATCGCAGTGTAGTTGAAGCACTTTAGTATCTGACACTCACTCGTGCATACATCTCCTTCGCCGTGAACAAAGTGTGCCAGTTCCTGTCTCAGCCTACGGAGGTTCATTGGGAAGCAGTTAAGCATATTCTGAGGTATGTCAAAGGTGCGCTAGACACGGGACTACGGATTCGTAAGTCTAGATTTACTGGAGTCAGTATATTCACCGATGCAGACTAGGTAGGTTGTGTTGATGACATGCGTACTACTGGTGGCTTTGCTGTATTTGTTGGACCCAATCTTATATCTTGGAGTTTCAAGAAGCAGCTTACAGTCTCGAGGTCTAGCACCAAGGCAGAGTATAAGGCATTGGCCAATGGCGCAGCCGAAGCCATTTGGATAGACACAGTTCTCACAGAACTTGGAGTCACACAGCAGCGCACACCCATATTATGGTGTGATAACTTAGGGGCAACTTACCTGACGGCAAATCCAATGTTTCATGCTCGGACCAAACACATTGAGATTGATTTCCATTTTGTGCGAAGATGAGTAGCTGTTAGTAAACTGAAAGTCAGGTTCATCTCAATTGATGATCACCTAGCGGATGTATTTACTAAACCCGCTACTCGACAGATGCTAGACCGCTTTAGAACCAATCTGAATCTTGTATATAGTTCAGATTAAGGGAGCATGTAAAATAAGGTCTAGCATATTATACATGTACACATATTTGTATATGTATGTAATTGTATTCTGATCATCTATATATTAAGACGTGAGGCTGGATGTTAGCCACCCACGCAAAACCCTAAACCTACCTCTTCAACTAAGAGTCCCTGCATTGTAGATGCCCTTATCACCAAAACATGGTGTCGAGCATCAATTAAGACTATGATTTATTTTTTGCCTCACCATCCTTCGCGTCCTTCTTCACCTCCCTGTTTATGATTGGCAGCCCCTACCTCAATAGAAAAGAATTTCATTTGAAATTTCAAACACAAATCAAGTACTATAATACTCGTACCATTGCAACATCAAAATGCCAACCGACACAAAAATATTGGAGAAAAATTGACGACATAAAATCAAGTAAGCATCAAAGAGAAAGACTTATACTAAATTGAAATGCAATCTCAGCCCTTTGCAACCACAAAACGGAAGCCCACCAGATACATGAACTAGGTCTGAAACATAACACAAACTAACCTGATACTACCTGGTAAGGACATCTCCAACACGGACCCTAAAAATACATAGTATTTGTCCACAGACGGGCCCGGGGACAGTGATACGGGATCCGCCCATCTAACCATGCCGCATACATTTCAAAGGGAATTTGAGCAAACTGAACGGTTTTCATGTAAACATGATGAAATTCACTTTAAGTTCAGACATAATTTACATAAAAAAGATTGTATTTCGTCTACTCAATTAAAACCGAAAAACATGAACTTTCTTGTAGCGAACGTCGACCTCATACGTGTCGCCGGCCTGGCCAGCGGCACCACCTTCGCCATTCATGTCGTTGTCGTCATCATCTAATAGTGGACGAGGCGCTAGCGCACCTTTGCGGTCGCTAGCGGAACTAGTGGCGAAGTCACATTAGGGCTGTGGGATCAACTGGCCTCATGGTTTTGGGGTCATCCTTTGACCCTGGGCCATTAGTAGCTCCTCTGACCCCACAGATTCCAAAGGCTAACCCCATAGGCTTGGAGTCCTAACGCCTCCACTAGGCGGAACCACCTCCTCCTTCACGACTCCGCGCTAGTCGTGGCACAATGGCAATGTCGATTAGTCGATGCTGCCATATCGGTTGTGCGGCGGCGATGCCGAGTCCTCCTTCACGCAGCGCCCGATTTGGACGCCGCGGTTGCGCGCGGGGGGGGGGGGGGGGGGGGGGGGCACCGGCTCTGCCTTCACGAGGTGGTGACGCCGGCTCCTCATTCACGCCGTAGCGCGGAGGCAAGGGCAGTGGTGGACCACGTTCCTAGAGCGCCTGCTTAATCATGAGATCCATTTGCCGCTGCTACTCATCGTTCGTGACTGCCGCGTATAGGCACGACTGCTCCTCCTCGTGGTTGGAGGAGATGACGATCTCCTCCTTCACGGGGACAGTCGGCGGCCATGGAGGTCAATGGGCGTCAAGATGATCCAGAGCCGCCGCCCCCTGCCGCCCCCTGCGGTCAGTGGTCTATACGATTTCAGAGTGGAGATAATCAGAGAGGGTGGGAGCAAAGAGGAAGAAACGTGGTGCGCTGTGGTGTGGACGGCACTCAAGCCCTGCTTAAATAGGCGTGCTCATGCAAAGGGACGGGAAGCCGAATTCAATGCGGTGTAACAGATGGAGTAGGCTTCTCGGTCGCCACATCGACATTGAAGCGGCGCCGCCCGCTTGTCCGGTCGTGCCATTCTGATCGACATCAATGTCGTGGATTCACGTCCGCTTTGAAGCGGCGCTGGCGGGCATCAATGAACGGCAATCGCTTCGCGTAGAGAAAAATTTTCAGGGAGACAAGGTTTTAGATGGGACCAGGGTGGCGGACGCATATGTGGATGAGGTCCAGACGCCCGTAAAGCCCCCTGGATTTGCTTCCTTTGCGAAAGGCGGACATCCGAACTGGTCCGTGGACTGATGGGTAGCCCGTTGGATGGCAAACCACATCTGAACGCTCGGTCCGGATAGTTTGGGGATTCATGTTGGAGATGTCCTAAGACACAAGACGAAAACAAAAATAAATGAATAAAAATAAGGGAAAAAATGAAGTTCTCTATGGAAGTATGAGTTAGTGGCATTGGTATTGCACTTTAAGAAGAAATAATAAATAAATAATGACAAAATTTCCACGGAATTAACGCACAAACTGCACCTTTTTATGATATGCAATAATAAGCATATAATAGTGGATTGTTCTCAAAAAAGAAGTCTCCTAAGAAGGAATGTATTAGTGGCATTAGTATTACTGTTAAAGAAGAAAGACAATACAATTTAAAACAAAATAAAAAACAAAATAATGAATTTTTTAAGAAAGAGTGAATTAGTGGCATTGGTATTACCCTTTAAGAATAAAAAATAAACAAAAATGACAAAATTTACACATAAATTATGTATTTTTATAATATGCAAGAATAAGCATATAATAGTGGTATATTCGAAAACAAATTCCTAAAGGGAATGAACTGGTGGCATTGGTACTACCCTTAAAGAAGAAAGAAAATGAAATAAAAAGTAAAGTGTACTCTAAATAATGAAGTTTTCTAAGAAAGAAAATAAATAGTGACTTCCCCTTTAAGAAGATAGAAAGTAAAAAAATTACAAAAGTGGCACACTATTTACACAGAAATTACAGTTTTTATAACATGCAAGAGTAAGTGTATAATACTGAAATTTTTGCAAGAAAGAAGTTTTCTAAGAAGAAATGAATTAGTGGCATGGGTATTACCCTTAAAAAAGATTATAAAATAAAACTAAAGGAAAATCAAAATTAGAATGGTTTGTAAGAAAAATAAATTTGTTGCATTGGTATTTCTCTTTAAGACAAATAAAATAGTAAAAGACCTAAGAGAACTTTCACACAAATTTGCACTATAATTGCACTTTTTGTAATATGCGAAGAATAAGCATATAATAGTGCAATTTTCATGCTCTAGTATAATTTAAATGCATATTGTATAGTACACACATATTGAATTGTATGTTCATGTATAAATTTACACTCACCCAACATCCCAAAAATTTCCATATTGAAAAGACGAAAAACCGACTAAAAGTAAAAATAAAATGAAAACACATATGCTACGGCGTGGAGGCTTAAGAGTAATCTGCCTTATCAATCACTCTGCATGTCCTTACAATATGCACGCTATGAGCAACCAACAATCAGGATGCTTTACATAATGACTCATGCTACTGTGACAACCAACGCAGCGGCTTAAACCATATTAAGAAGAGTACCCTCTCTTCCCGCAAAAAGAAGATCCATCTTTTTAGGATTTGTTAAGACGTGGCACTCACCAAACAATTTCCACATCGGTATGCAATCGTTTTACAAGAAGTACTCCCTCCGTTTTTATTTACTCCACATATTAGCTTTGGTCAAAATCAAACTTTATAAACTTTGACAAAATTTATAGACAAAAATATTAACATATACAATAACAAATCAACACTATTAGATTCATTATCAAATGTACTTGCACATCATATAGATTTGTTATGGTAAATATTTATATTCTTTTTTATAAAGTTGGTCAAACTTTAGGAAGTTTGACTTCAGTCAACTCTAATATGCGGAGTAAATAAAAACGAAGGGAGTATGTTATTTACTGTATACAACATAAAATTCATACCCAGAAAGTGTCACTTACGATGACGATTATCTGGTGAGCAAACCAACGCTGGTGATACTGCTCGCTCCGTGCTCTCTCTGTGACAACGCAGAAATGCAGCTGCGTATCGGTCTAGGCGTTTTGACTTGCCGGTGTCACGCCGTCCAGCGTGCCACCTGACGAGAAAACCAAAAGAAAATTCCACCCTTCGTGCCTCGCTTTCGTTTTCTTTCGCTCTCACCCGAGCTACTACTTCTGGACGTGGCGATCGATCTCCACAAGTTTGCCAGTTGTTGCCACTTGTTTGGGAGTAGTACATTGTGGTAAGTCTTGGTGTGCGGTCTCTGTCCAGAATCGTGACGGTCACCATCCGAACAAAAAGAATACTGTCGCTCTTTTCTTTTATGGGGAGAATACTATCGCTCTTAGGGCATCTCCACTAGGCTCTCCAACAAACCTCCAAAAGCACTTTTTTAGCGCCGGTTGTAAAAAATCGTTCCAGTCAAACACTCAAGACCTCATTTTTAGCCGGATTTGACGAATGTTACGGCCGGCGCGCCCACCTCACACCCAGCTCCGGGGGGGGGGGGGGGGGGGGGGGGGCAGCTGGGGATGCCGGCGTTTGCCTTTTGCATGCGTAGGCCCACCTGCCAGCGTCTCTCCCGTCCCTTTCCCTCCTTGGCCCACCCACGTGCTCCCCTTCACACACCCATCCCCTTTCTCTCGGTTGCAACTCCTCTCTTCTCCTTCTCCTTCTCCCGCCTCGCCGCGCACAGGGACGGCAGGATGAAGGAGCTCCGGGCCGGCTCTGCGCCTCCGCATCTCCGCATCCCCTGGCTCCGCTCGCCGGCGGTCTCCTCCGTCCCCCGCGGCCTTCGGTCCTTCCACACGCACGCCGTCGCAGCCATGGCGACCTCCTTCACGTTCGGCAATTCCGGCGGGGCGGGATCCACCTCGTCCTCCCCCTTCTCCTTCTCCACTGCCCCATCCGCCTACTGCTCCTCCCCCGCCCCCGCCTTCGGCTCCTCCCCCGCGGCCGTCCTCCCCTTCGCCATCGTGGCCCTGGCGTTGGCGGAGGAGGAGGAAGCCACGTGGAGCGCGTCGGAGCCGGCGTGCTTGGCTCCGTTGGCGAGGAGGAGCTCTGCGATGAGGCACTCGTCCTCGGCGTCTGCGGCGCGCCATGCGGGGTCGCTGCAGTCGAGCGCCTCGACGGCCCCGGTGATGACTACTTCCCGGAGTCGAGTGCGGACACGGGCTCCCTGACGGAGGCGCCGGGCGCCACCACGCTGTGCAGCAGGAAGGCGTCCTCCCCGCGCCGTGCACCATGCCGTGCTTGGGGGTGGACACGGCTGGGCAAGTTTTTATCCCCAGGCAAAAAAAATCACCGGCAGCCCCCCAAGCGGTGAAAAAAATGCCTCCTAAAAGGCTCAACGGCTGGAGATGCCCTTATCAAACCATCTGTCGCGTGAACGTGAAGCCATTGGGATGGAGTGGCGGCGGTACTACCTCGCGTAGTGATAGACTAGATAGGAAACTGCTTGGCTCCACGTATTATTCAAGCGCTTAAACAAAGCATTTAGTGTTGCCAAATGGGAATTAGAATGATTGCTTGGGATGGATAAAACCCAGTATAGTTTTTTTTTGCGGGGGAAAACCCAGTATAGTTGCCAGATGAGAATTAGAATGATTGCTCAACCCAATAAATTAAAGCAATAGTATGGCACATTTTCTCAAAGCAATACAAAAGAAAAGTAAAACCAAATATACCGAAAGCAAAGCAAGAAGAGGTCAAACCGACCTACGGTCTTTCCACAAGCCTGCATAGCGCGGGTGGGCCGCAGGCCACGTGGGATGAGCTTATGGGCCCCTCGGCCACCGCCTCCGTTGATTCTTTCGCCATAAGTTCAAATATATTTCATAAAAAGTCCCATGGAAATTTTCAGGTCATTCCGGCTCGGTTAATTATTCACCTAAAAACCCAAATACAATAGAAAACGAGAACTGGCCTTTGCACTGGGTTAATAGGTTACTCCAAATAAAAGTAATATAAATTGTTGCCAAAAAATATGTAAAGTGGCATGATAATATCATGAAACAATAAAAAATTATAGATACGTCGGAGACGTATAAACATCCCAAGCTTCATCTTGTTCGTCCTTGAGTAGGTAAATGACAAAAGAAACATAATTTTTGATGTTGCATGCTACTTAGCATAACCTTGACCAAATGATATAAAATGTTGTGAACTCTAGGTAAAAATGATTCATGGCAATAGTCTATCAATTTTATATTAAAATAGTGATACATGAGCATAGAGATAAACAATCATTGCCTTCCAAGAATAGAAATGCTAAATATCACAATTCTGTAAAAAAACAGGTGTATCAAAAGAACATAGTATACTAAGTCTTCATCATAGAGATAGACATGAAGCATGCTTGAGCGTGAGCTTGACTTTGGCACTCAAGCATGCTGGGGGTTTTGTAAGAAGTGAAAAAAAAGCCTCAAACCGATCCAGCTGATCCTTAGGTAATGGAGAGGTCTTACAATTGATATCAATGTGAGCAGTGGATTGCAGCGCAACAGATGCACTAGATCTATAAGTGTATGAAAGCTCTCCTAATGCAACTAAGTGGGTGTGCATCCAACTTGCTTGTTCATGAAGACTTCGAGCATTTGAGGAAGCTCGTCATTGGAAAATATACAAGCTAAGTTCTATAATGTAAAAATCCCACTAGCATATGGAGTGAATAACATGAAAACTCTCTATATGAAATACATGGTGCTACTTTGAAACACGAGTGTGATAAAAGGATAGTAGTGTGCTCCCTCTCCCCTTTTCTCCCCTTTTTTTATTTTTTTCTTGGTGGGCTCCTTTTGGCCTCTTTTTTTATCCTCACGTGTAGGGGCAACACTTTAGAATGCATCACACTTTTATTTTACTTATAACTCAAAATATGAACAATATGATGACTACATATGATTGCCTCTGGTAGTGTATCAGGATGTGCAATGATCTAGCGTAACATGTATTAACAATGATGAATGGTGGCTTTGCCACAAATATCATGTCAGCTCTATATGATCATGCAAAGCAAAATGACAATGAATGCTCAAGTCATGTAATGAATAGTAACAATGGAAGTTGAATGCCAATATATCTCGGAATGGCTATGGAAATGCCATAATAGATAGGTATGATGGCTATTTTGAGAAAGATATAATGTGGCTTATGTGTGAGAGAGTGTATTATCCCACGGGGTTTGGATGTACCGTGAAGTATGCACCAAGTCTCGATATGAAAGTGGGCAATGCATGGTACCAAAGAGGCTAGCAAAATATGAATAGGTGGAAGTGCACAAGAGCCAAAATCTCACATTAGTCACAAGGAACTCAAATACTTTGTAAGGATTTAACAACGTACCCAAAGAAAATGCAACTCACATGCCCCTAGGAGGAGTATTTGGCGGAGCGAAACCCGTTGTGCACTCCTCGACCTTTCACACGTGATTAGTCCACTTTAAGTTGTCGTCTACTTATACCTCACTGCCATACTAGCGATTCCTATTTTTATGTAAATTAATGAAGGTACAGTACCACGATCATTAACATGAATATTTCATACTAAATGTTTACCATTAACCTAAACAATCACCTATCACTGCCTCAATATTGCCAGACTATTGCAAAGAATTAAAATTATCAAATTCAATGATCTACAAGTTCATGCAAGTTTTTATATATACAACCCATACATACCTATAACTAACCATGCATGTAACCAATTTCTATTCAACTCTCCAAAAAGATATAGGTGAAACAAGAGAGTTATAATCCTTTCTACAAAAGACTCGGCCAAGCGCTAACAAATATAAGTGAAGAAAAAGAGCATTCTACAAATAACAATACTTCAGGTGTAGAGAAACAAGCATCCAAACTTCAAAAGATATACATGAAGCACATGAAGCATTCCACAAAGCCATACTCAGAAGATATGCGTGAAGTGCAAAGAGCATTGTATAAATCAACCAAGGACTATCCTACGTTAGTATGGTGCGCAACTAAAATAAAAAGAAAACAAACGACTCTCCAAGAATTTACGCATATCATGTGAACAAAGAAAAACCGAGACATATCGATAATTGTCGGGGAAGAAAGGTGGGATGCCTTCCGGGGCATCCACAAGCTGAGACGCTTGAGTCCCCTTGGATATTTACTTGGGGTGGCTTGGTCATACCCAAGCATGAACTATTGCCTCTCCTTATTCCTCTCATATCGATGACTCCCCTCGGTTTTAAAAGCTTCATCCACAAAAACTCAAATAGAACTTTTATTAGAGGACTTAACACATATAACATCAAATTACATCATGTCTTGTTATAAAACTATTTTATAATTATAATGAAACATTAAATATTGTATGTTATCACAATTTTATTGCTCCCACATCAATGGGGCTTAACAAAATTGGAAACATAAACAGATGAAGAAACTATAACAACAGTCTATGAAAACAACACAGTTTGTAAAGATGCAAATGGAATATATACTTATGTAACTATTTTTTGTTGAAAATTTAGGGCATAGTAAAAAATTGTATAGCGTTACTGTGGATTTTTTATAGAAAATTTGCTCATTCAGTAAAATATGAAAATACAAATACTACAACGAAAGTTTTGTTTCTGCACAACACATATCAAACAAGCAATTTAAACACCCTAAAGTTCAATCTTGGCACATTATTTTTATAATACAGTGGATTTATGGAAAAAAAGGATTTTAAAGCTTTTGTGATTCAAGATTCACAAAGTTTCCATGGCACAAACAAAAGTTCAAAGATGTCCCCCACTTCAACGAGGCTCAGCTTTCTCATTTTCACTTTTATTTTAGAAAAAGTTTTAAGTTCCCCACTATTTTTTTAAAATTGTAAGCAAACAAAAGAAAAATGACTCTAAAACTTCTGGATTTTCTCCCACACAGCATTTTCTTTAGGGCCATTAAGCTAGGCATAAAATGATCAACTAATCATTAAACCATGATCCCAAGGCACATCAAATCCAATTGTAATTAATTAAGATTTTTATCTTAAATATGATCACAAAGCAACATATAGCATTTTACAACGAATCTAATTCTCACCCTATGCATTAGCATGTCATCAGAGAACAATTCATGCACACATAATAAAGGCCAATGCATAGTGTAGGTGGTTTCTTGCAATTTTATCATATTAGAAACATAGAGACATGGAGATGGCGTTCCTCTCTCATAATAATCGCAAGTAGGAGCATCAGTCACATGCATATTATATTCATCAGAATCATCATGTGCAATGGTGATGACCCACAAGTATAGGGGATCAATCGTAGTCCTTTTGATAAGTAAGAGTGTCGAACCCAACGAGGAGCAGAAGGAAATGACAAATGGTTTTCAGCAAGGTATTGTTTGCAAGCATTGAAATTATAAGTAACAAGTAGTTTGATAGCAAGATAATTTGTAACGAGCAAGTAATGGTAATGGTAACAAAAGTGCAGCAAGGTAGCCCAATCCTTTTGAGGCAAAGGACAGGCCAAAACGGTCTCTTATGATAAGCAAAGCGTTCTTGAGGGTACATGGGAATTTCATCTAGTCACTTTCATCATGTTGGTTTGATTTGTGTTCGCTATTTTGATAATTTGATATGTGGGTGGACCGGTGCTTAGGTGTTGTTCTTACTTGAACAAACCTCCTACTTATGATTAACCCCCTCGCAAGCATCCGCAACTACGAGAAAAGTATTAATAATAAATTCTAACCATAGAATTATACTTTTGGATCCAAATCAGTCCCTTACGGAATAGCGCATAAACTAGGGTTTAAGCTTCTATCACTCTCGCAACCCATCATCTAATAACTACTCCACAATGCATTCCCTTAGGCCCAAATATGGTGAAGTGTCATGTAGTCGACATTCACATGACACCACTAAGGGAATCACAACATACATACCATCAAGATATCGAACACATATCAAGTTCACATGATTACTTGCAACAAGATTTCTCCTGTGACCTCAAGAACAAAAGTAACTACTCACAAATGATAATCATGCTCAAGATCAGAGGGGTATTAAATAGCATAATGGATCTGAACATATAATCTTCCCCCAAATAAACCATATAGTAATCAACTACAAGATGTAATCAACACTACTAGTCACCCACAAGTACCAACCTATAATTCGGGTACAAAGATTGAACACAAGAGATGAACTAGGGTTTGAGAGGAGATGGTGTTGTTGAAGATGTTGATGGAGATTGCCCTCCCCAATATGGGAGAGTTGTTGGTGATGATGATGACGATGACTTTCCCCTCCGAGAGGGAAGTTCCCCCGACGGAATCGCTCCGCCCGAGGGCAAAAGTGCTCCTGCCCAAGTTCCGCCTCGAGACAGCGGCGGTTCGTCCGAAAGTCATCCCCTTATTTTATCTAGGTCAAAATGAATTATATACTAGAAGAGGGGCACCAGAGGTGGGACGAGGAGGGCACAACCCACCAGGGCACGCCTGGGCTCCTTGGCGCGCCCAGGTGGGTTGTGCCCACCTGGTGGGTCCCCACTGGTACTTATTGGCTCCAATATTTCTTATATATTCCATAAAAAATCTCCGTAAAGTTTCAGCTCATTTGAAGTTGTGCAGAATAGGTAGCCTGACGTAGCTTTTTCAGGTCCAGATTTCCAGCTGCCGGAATTCTCCCTCTTTGTGTGTACCTTGCATATTATGAGATAAAAGGCATTAGAATTACCCCAAAAGCATTATTATGGATAAAAACAATATAAATAATAGTAGGAAAACATGATGCAAAATGGGCGTATCAACTCCCCCAAGCTTAGACCTCGCTTGTCCTCAAGCGAAAAACCGAAATCGAAAAACATGTACACATGCTTAGAAAGAGCGGTGTCGATAAAAATAAGATACGGACATAGAAGCATCATGTATATTATTATAACAACAACAAACTTTAACATAAAAATTTATCACATAACTTCTATCATAAACTTTCATCATAGACTTCTCATGAGTAAGTAACAATTCATCACAACATCAAAGTATAGAGCATAAGCTCTATTGGAAACCAACGAACTATGTTTTCAGTCAACTTTGCAACTACAATTCATCATCTTTTCAGGAAGGGTCACGTATCGGAGCCTTTTTGGCAAGTCCACATACTCAACCATCATATAGTCTTCTATGATTGCTAACACTCATCGTATACACATGAGCTGTAGCGACCCGACCTCAGATGGTCAAGTCTCTGTGCTTCAGTGTCATCCCTGGATCGGTAATGCTGACACACACAGTACTCGAGGATTTATAACAGAGTAGCAATCACACACATATTACATCGAAAAGTCTCCAAAGAGAACTTATTACAATAATATGGCTTAAGGCCATCTATTGCGATAACAGCGGAAGGCTTGGAAGATAAGGTGAGTCCATCAACTCCAACGGCATAGCTGAGCTGCACGGCAACGACCTAACGAACCTTACTCCTCATCTGAAAAGTCTGCAACATAATACGTTGCAGCCCGAAAACGGGTCAGCATATGGAATATGCTGGCAAGGTAACACAGTAGAGCAGAAACAGAATAATGCTATCACTACATGCATATATGGCTGGTGGAAAGCTCTATGGTTACAGTTTTTGCGAAAAGCCAATTTTTCCCTACAACAAAGGAATAGATTTTTATTTAACTATCATGGTGGTTGAAACATCATTGAGAAGGTACCCCCAACTCAATCCCAATTAAAGTGATTAACAACCCAACAATATTAATTAAACATGGTGAGATACATGTGATAACCCAAGTACTAGATACTCAAGAATTGTCCATAACCGGGGACACGGCTAACCATGATTAGATTGTACACTCTGCAGAGGTTTGCGCACTTTTCCCCACAAGACTCGATCGCCTCCGTTGGATTTCTCGCACTACAGGGCGAAAGAAAGAAGCTTTGTTTACTAATCTGAAACTAGGATAGATTTTACAGTAACAAAAACTTGTTTGAGTTGGTTAAACGGAAATAGGGTTTCGAGACGAAACTCCAGGCGCTTGAATCGCCTGATTCCGATAAACGAGCGAAAAGATAAACAGAAACCAAGATCGGATCAGAAATCGCGATCAGAAAAATCGCGGAATAAATCCGATAAAAGAAAACTGACGAACGGACTAACGAGCGAGAGTTCGTTAGCTGTATCTAACGGGCGAGGAACCGTTCGTTAAAACGAACGTTCGGACGAACGTCCGCTAACTAGAAGAACCGAGAAAAAAACCGGCGAAACAAAAAAAACGGATCTATGGTTTCTAAAAGGAAATCGAACGGTCTTTATAAAAAAAACGGCGGCGGGGCGCGGCGGCTACCTCCGGCGGGAAGGTCCGGCGAGGCGAGGCAGCGGCGGTGGTGCTCGGCGGCGGCGGCTAGGCGGCGCGGGCGGCGGCGGCGGCGGGTGCGGGCGGCGGCGGGGGCGGCGGCTAGGCGCGGCGGGGCGGGGCTTGGCGCGCGGGCGGCGGTGGGGTGGTGGTGTGGTGTTGGGGCGGGGTGGCGGCGTATATAAAGGGCGGGGCGGGGCGGCTTGGAGGAGGGGGCAAGGCGCGGCGGCGGGAGAGGAGTCCGGCTCAGACTCCTAGTCCGAGTTGGCGGCGGCGGCAGCGCGCGGAGGCGGTGGCGCGGCCTGGCGCGGCCTGGCGTGGCTGGGCCTTAGGCCCAGTCGGCGCGGGAACTTTTTTTATATAAAAAATTTCGCCGACCGAAATAAAATCCTAAAAAAATAAATAAAATCTAAAAATGCCAAAATAAATTTTCACCATCTAAATAAAATATTTAGGACGAGTTGAACATTTTCTTGGCCCTAAAATGCAATTTCGAAAACGTGCTATTTTTCTAATGCAAATAAAATCCAAATAAAACCAAATAAAATCCAATAAATGATTTTAATATTTTTCCTCCGATACTTCAATTATTTTGGAGAAGTCATATTATCTCCACTCATTTTATTTGATATGAAATATTACTCGGAGAGAAAAAAAATTATTAAAATCAAAATCCTTGTTTCATTATTTGATAAAAGTCAAATATGAAAACCGGAAAATCCCCAACTCTCTCCGTGGATCCTTGAGTTGCTTAGGATTTCGAGGATTGCGGAACGGAAATGCAATATCATGATATGCATGGATGATCTATGTATAACATTCCAAATTGAAAATTTGGGATGTTACATGAGCAAAACGTTTCAACCGAACACACAGAAAGATAGGGGCTTATAGTTTCGCCTCCCAACCTACTCACCTCAAGGGTGATGTCAACAATAATAACTCATGCTACCCATATCCAACTAGATATATGTGCCTAAATCTTTCCTCACCACATGATGCTTGCGAAAAGAGAAAATAAAAAGGAATAGAGAGAAGAACTTTGACTCTTGCATAAAAGTAAATACATAAAAGTAAAAGATAGGACCTTCGCGGATGGAAGCAGAGGTTGCCATGCGCTTTTTGTTTGTATGCTCAATCTCTTAGTGCAAAAGAACGTCACATTATATTGCCCCTTATGATAGCAACCTTCATTATGCAGTCTGATGTCTACTACGCAACTTTATTCTTGTAGACACGTGTTGGGCCTCCTAGCGCAGAGTTTTGTAGGACAGTAGCAATTTTCCCTCAAGTGGATGACCTAAGGTTTATCAATCCGTGGGAGGCGTAGGATGAAGATGGTCTCTCTAAAACGACCCTGCAACCAAATACAAGAAATCTCTTGCGTCCCCAACACACCTAATACAATGGCAAATTGTATAGGTGCACTAGTTCGGCGAATAGATGGTGATAAAAGTGTAATATGGATGGTAGAAATATATTTTTATAATCTGAATAAATAAAAACAACAAGGTAGTGAAGGAAATATGCCCTAGAGGCAATAATAAAGTTGTTATTTATATTTCCTTATATCATGATAAATGTTTATTATTCATGCTAGAATTGTATTAACCGGAAACTTAGTACATGTGTGAATACGTAGACAAAACGGAGTGTCCCTAGTATGCCTTTACTTGACTAGCTCGTTAATCAAAGATGGTTAAGTTTCCTGACCATAGACATGTGTTGTCATTTGATGAACGGGATCACATCATTAGAGAATTATGTGATGGACAAGACCCATCCGTTAGCTTAGCATTATGATCGTTTAGTTTTATTGCTATTGCTTTCTTCATGACTTATACACATTCCTCTGACTATGAGATTATGCAACTCCCAAATATCAGAGGAACGCTTTGTGTGCTATCAAACGTCACAACGTAATTGGGTGATTATAAAGATGCTCTACAGGTGTCTCCGATGGTGTTTGTTGAGTTGGCATAGATCAAGATTAGGATTTGTCACTCCGAGTATCGGAGAGGTATCTCTGGGCCCTCTCGGTAATGCACATCACTATAAGCCTCGCAAGCAATATAACTAATGAGTAGTTATGAGATGATGCATTACGAAACAAGTAAAGAGACTTGCCGGCAACGAGATTGAACTAGGTATGATGATACCGATGATCGAATCTCGGGCAAGTAACATACCGATGATAAAGGGAATAATGTATGTTGTTATGTGGTTTGATCGATAAAGATCTTCGTAGAATATGTAGGAACCAATATGAGCATCCTGGTTCCGCTATTGGTTGTTGACTGGAGATGTGTCTCGGTCACGTCTACATAGTTCTCGAACCCGTAGGGTCCGCACGCTTAACATTGGATGACTATTTGTATTATGAGTTATGTGTTTTGGTGAACGAAGTTTGTTCCAAGTCCCGGATGATATCACGGACATGACGAGGAGTCTCTAAATGGTTGAGAGGTAAAGATTGATATATTGGAAGGTTATATACGGACATCGGAATGGTTTTGATAATCATCGGGGAGTTTTTCGGAGTACCGGGTGGCTACTGGAAGTCCGGACCCCCCCGGGAAAGTTAATGGGCCTAATGGGCCATAGTGAAGGAGAGGAGACAGGCCACGGGAGGAGGCGCGCGCCCCCCTTGCCCCAATCCGAATTGGACAAGGGGAGGGGGCGCGACCCCCTCTTTCCTTCTCCCTCTCTCTCCCTTCCCCCTTTCCCCTCTCCGTTGGAAGGAAAGGGGGGCGAATCCTACTAGGAACGGAGTCCTAGTAGGACTCCCCCCATGGCGCGCCCCCTTGGACCAGCCTCCTCCTCCCTCCCTCCTTTATATACGTGGGAAAGGGGGCACCCCAAAGGACAACAATTGTTTCTTAGCCGTGTGCAGTGCCCCCCTCCATAGTTTACCACCTCGGTCATATTGTCGTAGTGCTTAGGCGAAGCCCTGTGCGGATCACATCACCAACACCGTTACCATGTCGTCGTGCTGACGAAACTCTCCCTCGACCCTCTACTGGATCAAGAGCTCGGGGGACGTCATCGTGTTGAACGTGGGCTGAACACGGAGGTGCCGTACGTTCGGTACTTGGATCGGTTGGATCATCAAGACGTTCGACTACATCAACCGCGTTACTAAACGCTCCCGCTTTTGGTCTACGAGGGTACATGGACACACTCTCCCCTCTCGTTGATATGCATCTCCTAGTTAGATCTTGCGTGATCGTAGGAATTTTTTTTGAATTACTACGTTCCCCAACAGTGGCATCCGAGCCAGGTCAATGCGTAGATGATATATGCACGAGTAGAACACAAAGAGCTGTGGGCGATAATAGTCATACTGCTTACCACCAATGTCTTACTTTGATTCGGCGGTATTGTTGGATGAAGCGGCCCGAACCGACATTACATGACCGCGTTCATGAGACTGGTTGTACTGACGTGCTTCACACATAGGTGGTTGGCGGGTGTCTGTTTCTCCAAATTCAGTTGAATCGAGTTTGACTACGACCGGTCCTTGTTGAAGGTTAAAATAGCACACTTGACGAAAAATCATTGTGGTTTTGATGCGTAGGTAAGAACGGTTCTTGCTAGAAGCCCATAGCAGCCACGTAAAACTTGCAACAACAAAGTAGAGGACATGTAACTTGTTTTTGCAGGGCATGTTGTGATGTGATATGGTCAAGACGTGATGAGATATAAATTGTTGTATGAGATGATCATGTTTTGTAAAAGTTATTGGCAACTAGCAGGAGCCTTATGGTTTTTTGCTTTATTGTATGAAATGCAATCGCCATGTAATTACTTTACTTTATCACTAAGCGGCATCGATAGTCGTAGAAGCAATAGTTGGCGAGATGACAACGATGCTACGATGGAGATCAAGGTGTCAAGCCGGTGACGATGGAGATCATGACGGTGCTTTGGATGTGGAGATCAAAGGCACAAGATGATGATGGCCATATCATGTCACATATTTTGATTGCATGTGATGTTTATCCTTTATGCGTCTTATTTTTCTTAGTACGGCGGTAGAAGTATAAGATGATCCCTCACTAAATTTCAAGGTATAAGTGTTCTCCCTGAGTATGCACCGTTGCTACAGTTCGTTGTGCCGAGACACCACGTGATGATCGGGTGTGATAAGCTCTATGTTCACATACAACGGGTGCAAGGTAGTTTTGCACGTGCATAATACTCGGGTTAAACTTGACGAGCCTAGCATATGCAGATATGGCCTCGGAACACTGAGACCGAAAGGTCGAACGTGAATCATATAGTAGATATGATCAACATAGTGATGTTCACCATTGAAAACAACTCCATGTCACGTGATGATCGGACATGGTTTAGTTGATATGGATCACGTGATCATTTAGATGACTTGAGGGATGTCTATCTAAGTGGGAGTTCTTTAATAATATGATTAATTGAACTTTAATTTATCATGATCTTAGTACCTGATAGTTTTTGCATATCTATGTTGTTGTAGATCAATGGCCCGTGCTGCCGTTCCCTTGAATTTTAATGTGTTCCTAGAGAAAGCTAAGTTGAAAGATGATGGTAGCAACTACACAGACTGGGTCCGTAACTTGAGGATTATCCTCATCGCTGCACAGAAGAATTACGTCCTGGAAGCACCGCTAGGTGCAAGACCCGCCGCAGGAGCAACTCCGGACATTATGAATGTCTGGTAGAGCAAAGCTGATGACTACTCGATAGTTCAGTGTGCCATGCTTTACGGCTTAGAATCAGGACTTCAAAGACATTTTGAACGTCATGGAGCATATGAGATGTTCTAGGAGTTGAAGTTAATATTTCAAGCAAATGCCCGAGTTGAGAGATGTGAAGTCTCCAACAAGTTCTATAGCTGCAAAATGGAGGAGAATAGTTCTGTCAGTGAACACATAATCAGAATGTCTGGGTAACACAATCACTTGACTCAGCTGGGAGTTAATCTTCCTGATGATAGTGTCATTGACAGAGTTCTTCAATCACTGCCACCAAGCTATAAACGCTTCCTGATGAACTATAATATGCAAGGGATGGAGAAGACTATTCCCGAGCTCTTAGCGATGCTAAAAGCTGCGGAGGTAGAAATCAAGAAGGAGCATCAAGTGTTGATGGTTAATAAGACCACTAGTTTCAAGAAAAAGGGCAAAGGGAAGAAGGGGAACTTCAAGAAGAACAGCAAGCCAGTTGCTGCTCAAGGGAAGAAACCCAAGTCTGGACCTAAGACTGAGACTGAGTGCTTCTACTGCAAAGGGACTGGTCACTGGAAGCGGAACTGCCCAAAGTATTTGGCGGATAAGAAGGATGGCAAAGTGAAAGGTATATTTGACATACATGTTATTTGTGTGTACCTTACTAATGCTCGTAGTAGCACCTGGGTATTTGATACTGGTTCTGTTGCTCATATTTGCAACTCGAAACAGGGGCTACGGATAAAACGAAGATTGGCTAAGGATGAGCTGGCGGTGTGCGTAGGAAATGGTTCCAAAGTCGATGTGATCGCTGTCGGCATGCTACCTCTACATCTACCATCGGGATTAGTTTTAGACCTAAATAATTGTTATTTGGTGCCAACATTGAGCATGGACATTATATCTGGATCTTGTTTAATGTGAGACGGTTATTCATTTAAATCAGAGAATAATGGTTGTTCTATTTATATGAGTAATATCTTTTATGGTCATGCACCCTTGATGAGTGGTCTATTTTTGTTGAATCTCGATTGTAGTGATACACATATTCATAATATTGAATCCAAAAGATGCGAAGTTAATAATGATACTGCAACTTATTTGTGGCACTACCATTTAGGTCATATTAGTGTAAAGTGCATGAAGAAACTCCATGCCGATGGGCTTTTGGAATCACTTGATTATGAATCACTTGATGCTTGCGAACCATGCCTCATGGGCAAGATGACTAAGACTCCGTTCTCCGGAACAATGGAGCGAGCAACTGAATTATTGGAAATAATACATACTGATGTATGCGGTCCAATGAGTGTTGAGGCTCGTGGCAGGTATCGTTATTTTCTTACCTTCACAGATGATTTAAGAAGATATGGGTATGTCTACTTAATGAAACATAAGTTTGAAACATTTGAAAAGTTCAGAGAATTTCAGACTGAAGTGGAAAATTGCCGTGACAAGAAAATAAAGTTTCTATGATCTGATCGTGGAGGTGAATATTTGAGTTATGAGTTTGGTCTTCATTTGAAGCAATATGGAATAGTTTCGCAACTCACGCCACCTGGAACACCACAGTATAATGGTGTGTCCAAACGTGGTAACCGTACTTTATTGGATATGGTGCCATCTATGATGTCTCTTACTGATTTACCGCTATCATTTTGGGGTTATGCTTTAGAGACAGCTGCATTCAAGTTAAATAGGGCACCATCTAAATCCGTTGAGACGACGCCATATGAATTGTAGTTTAGCAAGAAACCTAAGCCGTCGTTTCTTAAAGTTTGGGGCTGTGATGCTTATATGAAAAAGCTTCAACCTGATAAGCTCAAACCCAAATCAGAGAAATGTGTCTTCATAGGATACCCAAAGGAGACTATTGGGTACACCTTCTATCACAGATCCGAAGGTAAGATATTTGTTGCTAAGAATGGATCCTTTCTAGAGAAGGAGTTTCTCTCGAAAGAAGTGAGTGGGAGGAAAGTAGAAATTGATGAGGCAATTGTACCTTCTCCTGAATTGGAAACTAGTTCATCACAGAAATTAGTTCCAGTGATTCCTATATCAATCAGTGAGGAAGCTAATGATGATGATCATGAAACTTCAGATCAAGTTACTACCGAACCTCGTAGGTCAACCGGAGTACGATCCGCACAGAGTGGTATGGTAATCCTGTTCTGGAGGTCATGTTACTTGACCATGACGAACCTACGAACTATGAGGAAGCGATGATGAGCCCAGATTCCGCGAAATGGCTTGAGGCCATGAAATCTGAGATGGGATCCATGTATGAGAACAAATTATGGACTTTGGTTGACTTGCCCAATTATCGGCAAGGAATAGAGAATAAATTGATCGTCAAGAAGAAGACTAATGCTGACGGTAATGTTACTGTCTACAAATCTTGACTTGTTGCAAAAGGTTTTCGACAAGTTCAAGGAGTTGACTACGATGAGACATTCTCACCCGTAGCGATGCTTAAGTATGTCCGAATCATGTTAGCAATTGCTGCATTTTATGATTATGAAATTTGGCAAATGTATGTCAAAACTGCATTCCTTAATGGATATCTTAAAGAAGAGTTGTATATGATGCAACCAGAAGGTTTTGTTGATCCTAAAGGTGCTAACAAAGTGTGCACGCTCCATCTATCCATTTATGGATTGGTGCAAGCCTCTCGGAGTTGGAATATACACTTTGATAGTGTAATCAAAGCATATAGTTTTATACAGACTTTTGGAGAAGCCTGTATTTACAAGAAAGTGAGTGGGAGCTCTGTAGAATTTCTAATATTATATGTGGATGGCATATTGTTGATTGGAAATAATATAGAATTTCTGGATAGCATAAAAGGATACTTCAATAAGAATTTTCAATAAAAGACCTCGACGAAGCTGCTTATATATTGGGCATCAAGATCTATAGAGATAGATCAAGATGCTTAATTGGACTGTCACAGGGCGGTGGACGACGGCGAGGCCTAGGAAGGGAACGACACGGAGGCAGGGAAGACTCGGCCGTTGTTTCCCACGCGGAGGGGAGTACGACTGTACGAGGGTTTATTGGTTCATCTGCCGTCGCCGGAGAATAACAACAGGTGTGGGTGAGTAGAGGGATGGCTAGGCCAGCGATGGGAGTACGGTGGGGCGGTGAGGCCTGCGCGGCAGCAGAGCCGGCCACGGGGAGGAGGGAGCAGGCAGTCCCGCCGGCGCTTGTTTGAGTGGCTGGAGCAGGAAGAGCAGAGATTGAAGAAGCACGACGGCCGTTGGATGGCCATCCAATAGTCACTGCTTGTGCGTCAACCTTCTTTTAGGAAAGCGTCAAATCTGTGGAAAACAGCATACAACCCATCTGCCATTATTTCTAATAATTTACAACCCATTTGCTAATTATTAAGGTTTTTTTGGAGCCCATATTCTTTTTGTTAGCATTACAGCCCATATTGTGGCCACGGTTAAAAAATTATATGAAATTTTGCATATTTCGGTGCCGTCCGAACTGTTTTTAATCCCGAAATTTCGACTCACATTCAAACTGATTTTAAAAATAAATGTAGATCAATATAAAATCCAACAAATTCTCCACGCATAAAAATTAATGTAATTTAAAATCTCGAAATAAAAAAAGATATTTGAAACTAATTGCCGGTTTGATGTGTTTTAAAAATGTACAACCCATTTCTCATTACTAATGGGCCATTTTCTCGGCGAGTCGAATGAAAGCTCTCCTCGTCTTGAAAGATTTGCAGCCCAACAGGCCTGACAAAGCGACTTACTTGGCAAATCACAAAAAAACTGGGTTGTGGCCGTGGACCCAGCTATCAGCCTCTCCACGTACAGTACTCTTCCGATGGAATGTGGTTGACCACGTTGACCACGCCGCGCCGAGAGCACCAAGGCGGTGTACGATGATGAGGCCTAGGAAGGGGACAACGCGGAGCCGGGGAAGACGCGGTAGTGGATGCCCATGCGGAGAGGAGTACGAGGGTTCACTGGTTCGGCTACGGTGTGAGGCTGCCGTCGCCGCAGGGCCTAGCTAGCGGTGGGAGTAGTAGGGGGCGATGAGGCCTCAACGGCAGCACAACCGGCCACTTGAGGCAGGAGCAGGCGGTCTCCCCAGTGCTGGTTTGGGCGGCTAGTGCAAGAAGAGCAGCGATTGAAGAAGCAGCAGGACCGTTCGATTCAAATCCAACGGTTACTGCTGCTAGAATCGTCAGCACAACCGGCCACTTGAGGCAGGAGCAGGCGGTCTCCCCAGTGCTGGTTTGGGCGGCTGGTGCAAGAAGAGCAGCGATTGAAGAAGCAGCAGGACCGTTCGATTCAAATCCAACGGTTACTGCTGCTAGAATCGTTTGTTGACTAAGTTGACAAGCCGTGCGTACGTGTCAACTTAGTAGGCCCACAGGTCAGCCTCCCAACCGGTGCGCCTCAGATGTCAGTGGGAGGAATATTTTTTTCGCGTAATAAAGAGGCAGTTGATTGCGTGCGGCCAGGCCAGCAGAGGGAGTAGGGTGGGCCGGGGAAGCCTGCGCCGCATCACAGCGGGCCACAAGAGGAGGGAGCAGGCAGTCCCGCCGGCGCTAGTTTAGGTGGCTGGAGCAGGAAGATCAGAGATTGAAGAAGCACGTCGGCCGTTGGATGGACATCCAACAACCACTGCTGCTAGAATCGTGTGTTCACTGATAAAGCCTTGCGTAGACAAGTCAGCCTCGAAATCTGTGGCATGTACAGCCCATTTGCTATTATTTTTATAATTTTTACTCATTTTCTAATTCATATGGAGTTTATTGCAGCCCGTTTTCCATTTTTAGAATTGCTGGCCATTTTCTGGTCAGTACCAGGGTCAAAAAATTAACTAAATATGTGGGAAATTTTGAAAATTCGCAAATTTTTGCTGGGGAACGAAATATTCTTTATCCAAAAATTAATAGCCATACTAAAACAAATTTAAAAATAAATTAGTACTATGTCATGTTAAATCCAATGAAATATGTATAAGATATCAGTGAAGAACAAAAACAAAAAAGAAACTTATATCCCATTTGCTATAAATTTTTTTTGGAATTTTCAACCCCTTTTGATATTGCTTTTAACAGACATTGACCATATTCTTAAGCCAGGTCGGAATGCATCCCTCCTCGTCTTGAAAGATTTGCAGCCCAGTAATTCAGAGAAAACAAATAGGCCTAGCTTGGGTATTCTTCAAAAAGAAATACTAGGCTACCTATTTTCCCAAAGAACTGGTGCATGAGCATTTATCTTTATTTATTTATTTATTTACTTATGTTTAGGGGACCATGAGCATGTACCTGGGCCGGATTCATGTGAGAGCCTCCCTTCCAGTTAATTATGGGCTTCTTTATTGGGCCTTCGTCAGTGGGCTGCATGTTATCAATAAGTGGAAAATGTGTTCCGTACGAAAAATAGTATGCGCTACGTACGGTACGAGGCACTAAAGGATCGAACCATGCAACAACTTCCAAAACATTGTGTTTGTCGTTCTAACAACATATTTATTCAACCAACAGATGAAATATACTACTGATTGTACATTGAAAACAGCAGCAGCAGCAACCAGGGCTGGGGGTGCAACAGAAGCAGTAAGCATGCCAGAAGAGTGAAGACGCGACTCTCTCTTCCAAACCAAACATGAGCCATCATTACAAAAGGGCTACCAAAAAAGAACAAGTGTAAGGATCAAACTAAATAAAGATCCTACTACACCAAGTGTACGCATCTAACTAACTGGCTCAGTTAGACGTTACTATTTATTAAGCTGTGGAGATTGGCTGACGGCTTGAACCAGATGGGTGCATGACGGGGGAAACTCCAGCCAGCAGGTCGAAGTCTGATACTTGCGACCCTCTCTCCTACTTTGGGCTGCAGAGCGTGGCGGCACATATCAGGGTATGGTGCATGCAGAGATGCATGGTATGCTGTGTACACACAGTTTTGCCTGATGAACGAAACCGCGCTGCCATCATGATCCTTGCATGGTACTAAGATTGTCCACACGCGAAACAATGAGCTTGATTACCTCTGTGGGGAGCGAATTCCAGCCACTCTTTCGGCGGACGCTGCTCGGTTCTGCCATTGTTAGTGCTTGGGTTTCGGACGAGGGGGGAGGCGCCTTAGCGGGGATGGAAGATTGGACGAGATTATGTGCGGACAAAGATGGAGAAGCGAATATGTGCTGCAGGAAGTGGACATGTGATGATGACTACAGCACGCCGCTTGACTTATGAGACACATACCAGCAGCGTAGGGTCATGTCGATGCCAAAAAACTTGCTTGAGTGATCACAGTACTGGTACTCCCTATAGTGCTATGCCCTAACTTGCTTGAGTAGAGTAGTAGAGTAGGACTCTGCTCTACTACTAGCACTGGAGGAGTAGTATATTCTAATCTAAAATAGTTACAAACTTCAATGCCCGAGCGTGGAACAACTACGAACCGTGCTCAAAGACCATGAAGGCGTCTCGTCCTCTTCCTCCCTCCCTCTCGCACCGCCCATGAAGGCGCCTCGCCGTATCTGCGCTCCATCTAACCCTGCCATCCAAACATCTTTTTGGTTAGAGTTAGTTCAGAGCTAGTTCAAGGTTAGAATCTAACTCTAACCTCTAACTGAGTTAGAGTATCCAAACAGGGCCCGTGTCTACGTGGTGTTTGGACATGGGCGACAACCTCAACGCCAACGGTGCTGCTCCCGTTGCACCGTATGTGTTTCTGTCCTTCCTGTTCGAAATCGTGGTAGAATTCATGTTTCTACTCTGTATCCTACTGCTATGCTAGTCCACATGATTAGTTTCATCTCTGTTATAGCCGTCATGATTTATTTTGTGCTTATTCGGATTAAATCTCATAGTAACTTGCTCATATATTCAACTGGCGCAACGTCCCCTACAACCACTCCCGTTTCATGGACGGCCTGGTCGATGCCTCCAAGGAGCCCTTCGTCCACTGCTATGAGTGCCTGATGCCGTTTTGTGGCTCGCCGGCGGACATGGTACATCACCTCACGGATGCGTGCAATAGTCACTGCTAGCCCTTGGCGGAGAACATCAAGTACGAGACGTGCTACCCGTTCACCATGCCGGAGTCGCTGGAGGATCACCGCCACCTGCTAGTCTCGGAGGAGGACGACAGCGTCTTCCTCTTGATCGTGGGCACCGGCGAGGCCCGCGCAGGCCGCCGCCCCGTCTCTTTAATGTGCGTCAGGGGCGACGCCGCTGACACTGACACGAGGCCGATGTACGGGTGCGTGGTCAGTGTTACTACCCCTCCGGGTCGCGTGGGCGGCGACACCAGCCTCATTGAATGGACTTGGACTCTGGGGAGCTGGGACTATCCCGCCAATGTGGACTTGGAAAACCCATGGCATCCTTTACCCGCCGACGCGGTGCACGGGGACTCCAAGGAGGTTCACCTGGACATACGCATTATCAAGTTAAATGTTGATCATTAGTCTTCGCTCAATGTAATCCGTTGTCTAAGCATGTGGAGACTTCCATGCAGGATCTTGCTCTATTGGAGTATCGCGCATGAATAAAAGTGTATCCGTTTATGGTTTAGTCTAGAATCTTCCATGTATTAATTTTTACTAAAGTACTGGTGAAAGACTTACAATGAACCATTTCTTACATCTCCTCTGCCCGCTTGCAAGTCATCCTGATTTAATCCCTCCGTCTAGGTGTATAAGGGCATGGTTAATATTACTTAATAGTATAGCCAACTGTTGACTATAAGAAAGTGCCATGTCATCTGTAGCCAACATGTATAACAATCGATACTCAAAAACTAATTCTTACTAGTGTGTATGCACGTGCAATGCACGTCTTAACAATATGGTGTGATTCGACCAAAAAAATACTTTGAAAAATGAATTCCGAGCAAAAAAAATATTGTTGATGCACAGGAAATAGAGTTTAGAAATTTACTAATTGGTAGTACAAAATGCAACTACTGCCTGCGGTCATCCAGAAATTTTTGAAGAATATATAAAAAAAGTACGTGGTGGAACCCACAAATTGTTTACTTCAACTTTAGTTTCTCCTCCAGACCATCTCACATCGGCTCACAACCAACTCTTTTTTTACTCATCACAACCTGACAATTGCAGCATAGTAGAGGAGGCATAGGTCTTCTTTTCAGGAAGGTATGACATGGTGCAGCGATGGTTCCAGAACCAAGTAGATTCAGCTGCAGGCACTGTTCACTGCGTATCCCTCCAATATCAGCCATTAGATTTAGGAGATGAGTGGCTAGGATTGATGCTCTAGGTGCAATCCAGGACTCGTATACTATATAGTAGTAGTAGTATAGATAGTATAGAAAAGATCATTTCTTGCAAAGCACAATAAGTGTTATTTCTTCACAAGTTTTGGATGCAGGTTGAATAGTTGAACGCTTTTGTTTGCAAAAGATGCCTTTTTATCTATTTCACCCGGATGTTTGTGAGCTCTAGAGATGAAATAATATCCGAAGAAAACTATAGATACCTGTTACACATGAGATGACCCCCACATCCTTTGTCAAAATAAACAACTCCCCGATCAATGCATTTCACTCTTCGGTGCAACGCACGGGCACCTTACTACTATAGATTAGTACGACCAAATATTGAACTAACATTATATATAGTACGATAAATGCTGATGCATGTCACCTAAAATTATATCATTCAAAACTATGTTCAAATACAAATCCAATGATATAGTTTTTGTTGACATGCACTAACATTTTGTCAATGAAATCTTCAGACAAATTCAATGGGGGACTAATAAACCACGACCGATGTAGTACAAGTGTAGAGGGCGGCGCTGCATGGGAGTCTCACCTCTCACCCCGCTCGTGGCGCGGCAGTAAAGCCGTCATGTCACAAAACCCAACCACTCCCAGTAATAAGTGGCCTGGTAAAATAAACGGACAAGCAACCATCACATCCCTCCGTCTTTTTTGCATTTCATCTCTCTGCATTTACTTTCTCCGGTTCATCTCGCACACTTAATCCCTAGCTACTACTCCTAGGGCCAGTTCTTTTGGCGGCTTCCCCAGCTTTTCCCACAAGACTAGTCATAGTGGAGAGTAACAATAAGGCGCCTCACTCATTTATTTGGGCTTCTAAACTACTACTCCGTCCTGGTTTATTCCCCACCATTGTAATTTGTGCTAAATTTTGACCAAAGATTTAACTGGTTTATTCCTCACCATTGTAATCCCTCCGTCTAGGTGTGTAAGTCATCTTACGAAAACCAAATAATCCCAAGACACTTAGGCGCAGTGCATTAACTTCTACCTCGTTTCTTGTTTCTTAACATATCAACCAATAAGAGATAAAGAGTGTGCATGCTTTTAATGACTTGAGATATCAAACACGACATGCAATGGTTAGTTCATTGCATGCAATACTATTAATTAGCAAATAAACATTAACGTTTCTCGTTTTCTCCTCCTCCTTGGTCACGGTGCACAGCCTAAGATGACTTACTCACCTAGACGGATGGAGTAGTGCATGTGACATGCACTAACATTTCATTAGTTAAATTTATGATCAAAATTTGACACAGATTACAATGGGGACCAATAAACTAGGACGGAGGTAGTAGTTATGGGATTACTAATCTAGAAGCCTAAAAGAATTGGCCCCTGGTACTCCTACTAGTAGTAGTACTCAAGTTGGAATTCCAATTGCACGGCACAACTTGTTAGGCAAAAAATTCGATACAGGGTGTAGGAAGCAGTTTGGGAATTTGCATGCCTTTCCAACCAGTGAGATACTCCGTACAAAGTACGACAGAGAAATAACCATAGAGAAGGAAGCTAAAAGTAAACAATCAAACGAGCATTTTTGCATTTGTTTTGCATTGAATCGTTTCACAAGCTTGACTAGTGCTGTTTTTCTACTTTTACAAAAACCGCATCGTAATGTTAAAACGTGCATTTACACGTACTCCCTCCGTCCGAGTTTATTAGGCCTAAAGACAACTTCTCTTAGACCAAGACACATAGTAATTTGCTCACATTAATTCTTCCATTCCACTCCCAATGCACTCTCTCACATGCATGCAGCCAATGAAAAAGCACACATGAAGTGTATTAACTTTTCAGCCATGGCACCAACAACAATAGCTTTCAATACAACCAATGAAATGGTTGCATGCATGCACCTTTCCAACGCGGGGCCTTATAAAAGGGGACATGCTTGTGATGCTGAGAGGCCTAGTAAACCCGGATGGAGGGAGTACATAAGTAATAGTAATACTCCCTCTGTCTAGGTGTATAAGTCTTCCCTCCTTCTTGGTCACGGTGCACAACCAAAGATGACTTATTGACCTGGACGGAGGGAGTAGCATAGTCTGCAAGCATATATCGAGAGAGACGTGTAGTGCGATAGTATATAGTAAAGTTTGTGCTATATGCACGTACTTGCAAATGCGTACGAATACACAAGGTTTCCAAACTTTCCCTTTTACATACTTAATTAAGGACGCTAAAAATTCCTGAACGTTCGAGATTTATCATTTGCATCCCAAAACTAATGAGATCGCCTTACGAAACAAAAATTATACTCCTCCTAAAAGCCACGGCGCTCGCAGGAGTGCTTGCAGTGCGCCACGAGTGCCCTAGTGCACGGCCGTTTCCCGGCGCGCCGACACAACGCCTCTTCCTCAGCCTCGCAACTCGCGAGGTGCTGATTGGTGGCTTGCCGGCGGGCGAGCGCGATCTCACCGGTGTGGTGATCTGGCGCCAACAGGTACTCCTCCTCGCTGGAAGCATGCACCCGGTCCACGTACCGCCAAGAGTAGATGAGGCGCTTGGGCCTGACTGCACTCAGGGTGTTGGCATGTGCGTCCTCCGCCACCCTCATGGCCCTCGCACGAGCCTTCTGCCAAAGAGCCAATTGCCTGACTCTCTCGGACGCGACATAGGCCTCCCAGGCAGCTTGTTCCGCGGTGCGCTTCTCTTCCTCGGCCTTCTTCTCTGCCTCTATTTTGGCGCGCTCTGCTGGAGGCAAAGCCTCCCACAAGGCGACATCCATTTCTTTCCAAAACTCCTCAAGGCTGGGGGGCTCGGCAGGCGACGCGGCGTTCTCCTCGTAGCGGGGAGCCGACGCATCCTCCGGCGCGCGTGCTGGCGAGATTGGGAACGCCGACGCGTCCACCTCTATGCGTCGCGGCGAGGAGCGGAACACCGACGCGTCCTCCTCGACTAGTGGCGGCGAGGAACGGAACGGCGACGTGTCGCGTCGCGGCGAGGAGCGAAACGCTGACGCGTCCTCCTCGACTAGTGGCGGCGAGGAACAGAACGGCGACGCGTCGCATAGCGGCGAGGAGCGGAACACCGACGCGTCCTCCTCGACTAGTGGCGGCGAGGAACGGAACGGCGACGCGTGACCGTCCGCGCGGTGCAGCGAGGGGCTCCTAGGGCTTGGGAGGGGCGATGCCATGGTGGTCGACGTGAGAGGGAGGGGGAGGAGATAGCGATGAACGTGAACGTGAGGGGGAGGAGATAGCGATGTCGTGGGAGGCGTGGTATTTATAGTGAGCAATGGCACACCTACGTAAGATATGGACTGAGCTGCACTGACTTAACTGCAGGTCCAGTTGCGTCACTGACATGTGGGCCAGACCCCGGTTGGGCCCATATGTCAGTGACCCAATGTACCTACAGTTAAGTAACAGCTACGTGGGCATATTTGTTGGAGTAAATTACGGGGGAGCGAAGGGGTGGAAATATTGCTGGTCACAACGGATTGGACGAGCGTGGGGGGAGGAGAGTCATGCATGCAGATTTTTTCACACGGTGGAGTGGTGGGACCGCCGGAGGGAGAAGGAGAGTTTGGCAGGCATATTGTTTCCACACATGGAGAGGAAAAGATTTGGAGACGAACGGGCTTCCTGCAGGTATGGGGAACGGTGCATAATAAGTCATCTTGTATGCCGGGCTAGGTATAGTCTCAAGTCATTAAAAACATACACGCCCCACACATGTTCATATTTCAAGGTGCACTAAATTATTGCATGTGATGATTAAGGCTGGCCATAATGGTGGTATCTTAGCTGGTATCATGCACACGGGAATAGCAAACATGCTGATGTGGCAAAGAATTAAAGAAGAGAGGGGGGTTAGAGGGGGGTTAGAGTAACTAGTGTTCATGCATGCATCTCGTTTTCCATTCACATTTTACAAGTAAAATTCGTGGACAAACTTTGACCAAAAGTACGATGGGGACTAGTAAACCAGAATGGAGGTAGTAGTTTTTTTAATCAAAGAAGGGTTTCCCCTTCCGATTTTCATTACTGAAAACCAGCATCTAAATCTAAACCATAGTATTTGCCCTAGAACAACCAGGTTCAACATCTCGCAACATAAACCCATACAACCTCCATCGCAAAAAAAGCCATACAACCATACGCCAAGGAGGTACGTAGTACTATGAATTCCATTTTCGCTCCATACCAATCGTTCTAAAAACTACTTACTACTTATAACGCGCCATTGAAAATCGGAACTCTTAACCCCGCTAAAAAACGATATTTTAAACATGGCTACTTGATCTGTGGCTACTGACGAGCCACCACGCTCCAAGTCATTCACCTGTGGTCCCGACCATCAACCCCTACAGATCAAATTATCACACGAGCTGACTATTCCTACAAAGGTGCTCCACCACGTACCCGGTACCCGCGAATGCAGCAATCGTGCACCTAGGGTTTTAGGGTTTATTTGTTAACGTTGCCTTTACATAACACTCATGTGTGCGAGACAGCGAGAGGCCGACTGCGTGCGTGCGCCTCTTCTATTCGTATATGTACTCCACCGTTTGTTTGGTGTCCAAAAAATATAATAACTACTAGCAATGTGCCAATGCGTTGCCACACGATCAAAGTAGATTAATACATATTCACCAATTTGATAGAAAAAATTCTAGTTTTGAAATACGTATATCACTAAAAATATGTTATGTTTCACTCAAAATATATTCTTTTGGCGGTTTTGATGAGATAAGGGAGGAATGTTGTTGGTTTCAAGATTCGAGAAGTGGTATATGTCTAATTTCTACTCTTACTAGCAAGATGCCCATGCGTTGCACGGAACATCAAGATCTTGTGGGAGAAAAGGATGAACGAGGGAAGGCCTTATATGCAAATGTGGTGAAGAGTGCGGGTAAATTGCCATATTTTCCTTCCTATCCGTCAGATATAAATCGGACGACCTACATTGCAGGATGGCAGGCCCACCATCATCACCAACTCTATTTTTTACCCCTACTCTTATAAAAAGCATTGTCGGTGATGATCGTGTGCCTGCCATCCTGCAATATAGGCTGTCCGATCTATATCTGGCGGATAGGAAGGAAACTATGACAATTTTGCAAAAAGATACCCACACCCCTCTCCACATTTGCAAATAAGGCTTTCCCTCATTCATCCTTTTCCCCCACAAGATAAACTACTCATAAAAATGCATCTTGATGTTCCGTGCAACGCATGGGAATCTTGCTAGTTGTTGCAAAAAGCCCATGTGTGTGTGTGAGAGAGAGGGAGAGTGGAGGAGGACGGAGTGCATGTGTGACAAAGACACAAGGAGTGTGTGTGCGATAGGTATCAGCTTAAAATGAGGCGATAGTGTGTGTGTGCACGATCGAGAGGGCGTGTCTCAAGAAGGGAAGAAAATTCTACATAGATACAAGGAGCGGGAGAGAGACATGTATGTGATGGTGTGGAAGCACGAGTGTGCGGGTGTATAAACCTATCTAGAGGCTAGCTAGTCGATAAATGTTTGTGAGAGAAATATGAGTCGGGGTGCGAAAGCAAGAGTTTTGTGTGTGTGTGAGAGAGACGGTAGTCGGGAAGGGGAGTGGAAGCAGGAGTTGTGTGTGTGTCTGTGTGAGAGAGAGAGAGGAGACGATAGTCGGGGTTGTCTGATTGGTAAACAAATGAATAATGTCAGTCTGGGATGGAGACGAAAAGGAGACCCCAACAAATGTTGTGTCTACAGGAGAGAGAGAGAGTAATTTTAGTGGTATGAGTCATATGTAGAGACATATAGGGTGTATGAGAGAATCCCATAGAGAGAAAGACAAAGTGAAAGACGAGTGGAGACTGTGTGTGTGGCAGTGAAAAATAAAGCTTAGGTACCGAGTGATACCAGAAACGGTAGAGACGTGAGAGATAATGAAAACTGTGTAATGTATAATGATAGGGAGAGTGTGACACTTCTCAAGGGAGACGTCGAGAGACAATGCTTGCGAGGATAGGAGAAACATGAAGTGAGCGTGCGGGTGAGCTAGAGAAAAGAGAGTGATAGCTACCTGAAGGAGCATGCATGCGAGAGAGATGGGCGTGAAAGGAGTGAACAAAAAAGGGATTCAAAAATTTGAATTCGAGATGATGATACATGCAATCCATACTCGAACCAAAATTGATCTATCAAACATCCATACTCATATGAATTCACGCACATCTATGTTATTTAATATGTAGATATTACTGATCCATACATTTTAGTAGAACATAATTTGGTTAAATTTTTTCGAATTCAACCTTAAGATTTTGAGATCGTTGTATATGTAAATCATATTATACATATAAAGGAGCAGAATTCTTTGTTGTGCTTTTGAAAGTATATATAAAAAAATAATGTATATAGAATGTAATTCCAATTGAAAATGGATCCCGCCCGGAAAAAAAGAATACAAATGGGATTCGAATTGAGTTGGCACGGTAAACGTGCACTCTGCAAAATTTGAACGAAGCGGGGAAAGTTGCAGTAACCGCCTAAAACCAAAATCTGCGAGATGGAAATAACTACTGCCTATCCCTACCACGCAAAGCCTATCTACGGGATTTCTATAGGTTTCGATAGGGGTAGGTTTGTAATTTCACCCAAACGTGACGTAACCGCCTCTCACCCGGATTCATACACGGTGGGCGCCAAAACACAGTGTGTCCTCGGCCGAAATCGACTCCCTCCCTGATTCATATTCATACACGGTGGGCGCCAAAAATAAACTCTCGTCGGCAAATATTCGGTGTATGCGAGATTACCGTCCTATCCCCAACCGACTAATGTTGTTGTGATGTAGTAGAAATTTGAAATGGGGGCTAAGTTTGTAAATTTCCTCGCATTTGAGACAAGCGCGCCCTGAATACATGGTTCCCCCTTCCTCTCTACCACCCTTTTCCCCATTCGTACTCCGTGGGCGCCAAAACACCCTCTCCACCCCACCCTCCTCCGTCCGCCGCCGTCCGCCACCCCATCCACCACCGTACTCCTCCACCATGCCGGAGCTGATACCCCGACGCCGCCATCCATTACAAGAGATCGACCTCTCTCATCCATGGCTTCGGACCGGGATCCTTGCATCCCGTCCTCGCGCTTCATCCCCGCCGTCGTCCACCTTGTCGGCGCCGCTCCTATGACCGTCTCGTCCACCGCGCCCCGCCACCACCGTCTACCCTCCTAGATCTGCTTCCACGCTGCCGACAGCCATCGCTACCGCAGCACCGTCAAATTCTCAGCAGATGCGTACACGGCACCGCACCAGAGGCGGTACTCTTTCGTATCTGCTCAACTTATTTACCGCAGCAAGAAAATAGATCGCCACTGCTTTACTCTGATTTCTTGTCTTGGTTGCGAAGTTGCCTTTGTCCGGTTTGCACCTTCAGATCCGCCATGGCACGCTCAACACTATACTCCCAATGCTTATGGTTTTCCCCTTTTATATTCCACACTAGTTAAATCACAGTAGACTAAATTTCAAAATTGGGTCAGTCGATTTTTCAGAGCTCGCCGGAGTTCGCCGGTGTGATCGAAGGGGCTCGGGTGGTTGTGGGGCCTCGCCGAATGAAGAAAACTCGACGCGGGTGGGGGTGGCGGAGGAACACAGGCAGTGGGGGCCGGTGGTCCGGCCGGCGGCCCGTGCTGTTCTGTATGGGAAGAATCAGAGACGAGGAAGAAGAAGGGTTAGGAGACGTAGGATCTTCATCCAACCACCTGAAATGGTCGAGAGACAGCTGGGAGTTGCATTCTTAATGCGCTCTGGTTCATCATGTGTGGGCACTGCGCAACCAACATTTTATTATCCAAAATCTGCTTCTTCTTCTTTACCATGTTCCTCTTCTGTTCTTCTTTAACACGTACTCTCTTCGTTCCTAAATACAAGTCTTTGTATAGATTCCACCATGGACTACATATGGAGGAAATGAGTGAATCTACACTCTAAAATGTATCTGGATACATATGTATGTGATCCATAGTGGAAATCTCTACCAAGACTTATATTTTGGAACGGAGGGAGTATGATAGTAGTACAGTATGTTCCTTGTACTGAAGATGAGCAGGGACATTTGCAGTGTAGAGGTCTATACGGTCGGTTGTGATGGACACTTTGAGCCTCTTTGATTTGTAGGATCTTGTAAACATAGGAATATGATTTGTAGTGGCCTGCCCACTTGAATCCTATAAGAATAGCAAGGAAATGCGGGGAGCTGTGTCGCCTTTGAGAGTTACACTGATATTAACAGTACCGCACCTTCACTTGAAGAGAGCTGGTATCCGAAGCCTTTCTAGCCGTACCGGCAATACTAGCACATATATTCCAGCAAGTTCCACTTTGCTGATTTTACTCTGATGCTTAAGGTTTTCCCGTTATATCTACACTATGATTTGTGTAGCTGCTTTGTGTCGCACTAGCAGCAGTCCACTCTTGAAGCTAAACACTGCAATGACTTACAAAATTGGCACCAAGGCATTGAGTGCCATTCTGGATGCAATGAAACTCATACACTCCCCACCTATTGATTCTTGTTCAGAATATGATCCTAATGACTATTCTAACCTCGAGGAGTCAAAGGCAGATGGCCTGTCCTGTTCACCCATCAAGGTGCATGTTCTAATTTGGCAACGTTTTATTGATTGCGGGTATCTTGCATATGGTGTCTTGCATTTGTTCTACTTTGTTGCACCGCCATCTGCTTAGTTTACTCATCATATATGTCGAGATGCCATGCCCATCCATTATCAATACATATTCCATCTGTCATCATACCATGTTTTTTCACTCAAATGCTGTTCTTGTGCATCAGACATCAAAAAGGAAGAGGGTGATTGCCGAACCTGAAGGAGCACCAGCAAAGTCCTTGAAAAACGTGGTGGTGCCGGAGAAATCAGACAGCACCCCACTTATATTGGATGTACAACCAGTGACACAAAATGTAGGACCGACTCCAGCAGACTGTACCCATACTTCATTGGCCACACCACTAGCCCCACCACACAGGACCTGCACTCCAGCAAAAGGTATACCGATTTCATTTGCCATAGCACCAGCTGTACCACAAAAAAATCACACTCCAGCAATAAGTACAGCAAGTCCACCGGCCGAAGACCTCTTCCAACTACAGAGACGGCTAATTCCTGCAGATTGGAACCCCATTCCATTTATTCCCAGTTTAAAAGACAGTGCTTTCAATGCTGTTAGGGACTACGTGCATATATTCCCATCATGGGAAGATTATTGTGAAGACAAACACCATTTTCACATCTTCCTGTCCAACTTACGTGTAAGTGCTATTATTCATGGTTATTATTTTCCTGTTTTTGTTGATTGAACACATCAATGATTTACATTACATTGTTTTAACTAGGCGAGGGTCAATCTGGATAGTCATGACGAGCAAAGCTTGCTTGTGCTTTTCAAGGAAGCATTGCAGCAGTATCGGTGTTACCTGAGGAAATCACACTTTGATGGCAAGTCTATAAATGAATTCCCGGTGAAGTCTCCTGGGCTAAATTTAGAAGACATTGAATGGAAAAACCTTGTTATGCACTAGTCTCGTTCCCAGGATGAGGTACTGCCTATGAAATCACATGACAATTTGAACTTCTACTTTTCCGCATGTGCCTTACGGATCTTTTTTGCAGGAAATCTGCTCGAAGAAGAATTCTGGTTTGACAAGAATGACAGGATATCACAAATATGCTGCCCGCTGCTTTGCTCTTGTTAGTACGTGTTGTCCTATATCACTCTACTTGCATACATACCTGGTTCATTATGTGACAGTAGTATGCATGATAGCTTGCTTATCAATTGTTCGCTCCAAATTATCTGATCTGTATGAATGGTTACATTAGTGTAGAATATATCAAATGCCAATGTTTTTTTAGCTCTGCATTGTTCTTGTAAGTACATGCTGTCCTTTATCAGTGTACTTATAATGACAGGTAGTTGTTCATGTACCATCACTCTGCAGCTTATTTTCCTTTGCCCTCCATTTTCTACACATCAGATCTATATTTACTCTTACCATAAGGTTGGTACTGAAGAAGTTTAGCTGTGCATTGCTCTTGGCTGTACCTTTTGCCTGTATCGCTGCACTTACATTTATAGCTACTTGGTTATGTAGCATCACTCTTCATCTTATCTTAAATATTCTCCATTTTTTCGTATATTATCACATCTATATTTACTCTTAACAAAATGTAGAATAAAGGCAATGCTTTTGAAGAAGATTCTGTGGTAAACTTCTTGAATTGCCCCCATCAACATGGACAAGGCCTTTATAGAGCCTGTCTTCACTAATAATGTAAGTTTGTCCATCTCAAGCCTTCAAACTTTGTTGTATATATTTGGTTAGGCATGACTGCAACAGTTGTTTATTTTTGGTGTTTGCATCAAATTGCTTGTTTAAAGTTTATTATGTAGTTCATAAACAAAAGTTTGTCCTTTCTCAATTTAAGTTTTCAGTTGTACAACCAAGTTCCTTCTTCATACCATGTAAATTAAACTATACAGAGCAAGTGATCTTCTTTTGCACTGCATGTATGCTTCTGTTCTTCATCCGTAATCCAGTGGTGTGGTGAACCTACCCACTACAGCACAATGTCATATTCTACAATGTCTTAACTATGAACAATGTCATATCATTCTACTATTATTTAAACCGTCTCTTTATTTGCCAATCTGAAATGGTATAAATTAACAGCACACTAATCATTGATACTTATGAGTTCTTGATCTGTAATCCAATGGTGTCGTGAAGCTGCCAACTCCTTCACAATGTCATTTCCTGCCATGTCTTGACCTGAACAATACCATATTGTGTTAATGCAATTTTAAATTGTGTCACTTTATTCGTCAGTAAGAAATGTGATAAATTGTCAGCACTGATACTTTTATGTGCAAAACCTGTCATCTGTCTGCTTGTTTATCTTTCAGAGTGAGGAAGATATAAGTGTTGAACAAGCGCAGTCTCATCATCTTGCTCAGCTGCTTGTGCTGCAGCTCCCCAGCAGGGCTAACCTTTCTTGAACTCTATTGAAGTGCTATCGGTTTTGTATATTATTTTGTCAGCGTGTTTATTTGCATTGGTGGCGATCTTTGATGCCCAGTGTATGTAATCTGCTGCCTGCTTGTGCTTTATTATCATAGTGGCGAACTTTGATGCCCAGTTGTTTCCTAGCCATGTGCGGTGCCCCCCTCCACAGTTTACCACCTCGGTCATATTGTCGTAGTGCTTAGGCGAAGCCCTGCGCGGATCACATCACCAACACCATCGCCACACCATCGTGCTGACGGAACTCTCCCTCGACTCTCTACTGGATCAAGAGCTCGAGGGACGTCATCGTGCTAAACGTGTGCTGAACACGGAGGTGCCGTACATTCGGTACTTGGATCGGTTGGATCATGAAGACGTTCGACTACATCAACCGCGTTACTAAATGCTTCCGCTTTCGGTCTACGAGGGTTCTGATAACCCGCAAGTATAGGGGATCACAATAGTTTTCGAGGGTAGAATATTCAACCCAAATTTATTGATTCAAAACAAGGGGAGCCAAAGAATATTCTCAAGTATTAGCAGCTGAGTTGTCAATTCAACCACACCTAGAAACTTAATATCTGCAGCAAAGTGTTTAGTAGCAAAGTAATATGATAGTATTGATAACGGTAACAAAAGGTAACATTAGTAAAAGTAATGTTTTTGGTATTTTGTAGTGATGATAGCAATAGCAACGGGAAAGTAAATAAGCGAAGAACAATATATGGAAAGCTCGTAGGCAATGGATCGGTGATGGAGAATTATGCCGGATGCGGTTCATCATGTAACAGTCATAACCTAGGGTGACACAGAACTAGCTCCAGTTCATTGATATAATGTAGGCATGTATTCTGAATATAGTCATATGTGCTTATGGAAAAGAACTTGCATGACATCTTTTGTCCTACCCTCCTATGGCAGCGGGGTCCTTACGGAAACTAAGGGATATTAACCCTTTTAATAGGGAACCGGAACAAAGCATTAACATATAGTGAATACATGAACTCCTCAAATTACGGTCATCACCGGTAAGTATCCCGATTATTGTCACTTCGGGGTTAACGGATCATAACACATAATAGGTGACTATAGACTTGCAAGATAGGATCAAGAACACTCATATATTGATGAAAACATAATAGGTTCAGATCTGAAATCATGGCACTCGGGCCCTAGTGACAAGCATTAAGCATAGCAAAGTCATAGCAACATCAATCTCAGAACATAGTGGACACTAGGGATCAAACCCTAACAAAACAAACTCGATTACATGATAGATCTCATCCAACCCATCACTGTCCAGCAAGCCTACGATGGAATTACTCACGCACGGCGGTGAGCATCATGAAATTGGTGATGGAGGATGGTTGGTGATGACGATGGCGATGGATTCCCCTCTCTGGAGCCCCGAACGGACTCCAGATCAGCCCTCCCGAGAGGTTTTAGGGCTTGGCGGCGGCTCCGTATCATAAAATGCGATGATTTCTTCTCTCTGATTTTTTTTCTCCCCGAAACTCAATATATGGAGGCGGAGTTGGAGTCGGAGATGCAACAGGGGGCCCACAAGGTAGGGGGCGCGCCCTAGGGGGGCAGGCGCGCCCCCCACCCTCGTGGAGAGACGGTGGGCCCCCTGGCCTTCATCTTTGGCAGGTATTTTTCTTTTTTTTCTTCTGAAAAGTGGCTCCGTGAAGTTTCAGGTCATTCCGAGAACGTTTGCTCCTGCACATAAATAACACCATGGTAATTCTGCTGAAAACAACGTCAGTCTGGATTAGTTCCATTCAAATCATGCAAGTTAGAGTCCAAAACAAGGGCAAAAGTGTTTGGAAAAGTAGATACGTTGGAGACGTATCAGGTACGTGGACACACTCTCCCCTCTCATTTCTATGCATATCCTAGTTAGATCTTGTGTGATCATAGGAATTTGTTTGAATTACTATGTTCCCAACAAGTACAAATAGTAAACGGGCACAAAAATGGTATTGTGATGCTTAAAAATGAGGCCTAGGGTTAGTACTTTCACTAGTGCAATCTCTCAACAATGCTAATATAATTGGATCATATTACCACCCCTCAAAGGGCGATGAAGATTAACTCCAAAGTTCCTATCTAGCGGAGAACATAAGAAGAAATCGTTTGTAGGGTATGAAACCACCTCGAAGCTATTCTTTCCGATTGATCTATCCAAGAGTTTGTACTAAAATAACACCAAATAATTTCAGATTCATAATACTCAATGCAACACAAAGAACTTCAAAGAGTGCCCCAAGATTTCTATCGGAGAAACAAAGACAAGAACGTGCATCAACCCCTATGCGTAGATTTCCCCAATGTCACCTCGGGAATCCGCGAGTTGAGTGCCAAAACATATATCAAGTGAATCAAATAATACCCCATTGTCACCACGAGTATTCATTTGCAAGACATATATCAAGTGCTCCCAAATCCATAAAAGTATTCAATCCGATAAAACGAAATCTCAAAGGGAAAAGACAATTCATCACAAGATAGAGAGGGGAAAACACCATATGATCTGACTATATTAACAAAGCCCGCGATACATCAAGATTGTGACATCTCAAGAACATGAGAGAGAGAGAGATTAAACACATAGCTACTAGTACAAACCCACAGCCCCGAGGGTGGACTACTCCCTCCTCATTGTGGTGGCCGCCGGGATGATGAAGATGTCCACCAGAGATGATTCCCCCCTCCGGCAGGGTGCCAGAACAGGGTCTTGATTAGTTTTCTGTGGCTACAGAGGCCTGCGGTAGCGGAACTTCTGATCTAGATTTTTTGGGAATTTATAGGGTAAAGAGGGGGTGCGGGAGGCCACCGAGGTGGGCACAACCCACCTGGGTGCGCTTGGGCCCCCCGGTGCGCCCTGGTTGGTTGTGTCCCCTCGGGGCACCCCCAGGTGCTGCTCTGGCCCATCCTGGGTGTTCTGGTCCATAAAAAATCTCCAAAAAGTTTCGCGGTGTTTGGACTCCGTTTGATATTGATTTCCTGCGATGTAAAAAACAAGCAAAAAAGAACAACTGGCACTGGGCACTGAGTCAATAGGTTAGTCTCAAAAAATGATATAAAGTTGCTATAAAATGATTGTAAAACATCCAAGAATGATAATATAACAACATGAATACTTCATAAATTATAGATACGTTGGAGACGTATCAGCATCCCCAAGCTTAATTTCTACTCGTCCTCGAGTAGGTAAATGATAAAAGAAATAATTTATGAAGTGTGAATGCTAGCAAAGTGCATAAGTTTGATCAATGATAATTTCAATCACTTTTCCTAGCATCATAACAACAATTTTTTCTTATAAAACTTCTCATGTTATAGTAGCAACCAGTTCACATGTTAAGGTTCAAACAATGAACTCTCTTGAAACTCAACAACCTATGTTCTCAGTCACCAAGCAATTGTAATTCAGCTTATTCAACAGAGTTTAAGTAAGAGATCCACATACTCAACCATCATATAGTCTTCTATGATTGCTAACACTCACCACATACACATGAGCAAAACGTTTCAACCGTACACATAGAAAGATAGGGGCTTATTGTTTTGCCTCCCAACGTATTCACCTCAAGGGTGTTGTCAACAATAATAACTCATGCTACCCATATCCAACTGGTTATATGTGCCTAGATCTTTCCTCACCACATGATGCTTGCCAAAAGACAAAAATAAAAAAGGAATAGAGAGAAGAACTTTGACTCTTTGCATAAAATTAAATACATAAAAGTAAAAGATAGGCCCTTCGCTGAGGGAAGCAGAGGTTGCCATGCGCTTATTTGTTTATATGCTCAACCCTTAGTGCAAAAGAACATCATGTTATATTGCCCCTTATGATAGCAACCTTTATTATGCAGTCTGTCGCTTTTATTCTTTGCCATCACAAGCTCATACAACGCTCAATTTTCTCTTACACTAAATGATCTAATACTTTTAGAAGCAATTTTTATTGCCTTATTGCACCGATGACAACATACTTGAAGGATCTTACTCAATCCTTAGGTAGGTATGGTGGACTCTTCAAAATAAGATTTGGGTTTAAGGGTTTTTGGATGCACAAGTAGTATCTCTACTTAGTGCCGATTTTTTGCTAGCAAAGATAGGGAGCAAGCACCACATGTTGAAGGACCTATGACAATATAACTTCTATGTGAATATGAACAAACATAAATCATTACGTTGTCTTCCTTGTCCAACGTCAACAATTTTGGCATATAATATTTTGATGGGGGCTCACAATCACAAAAGATGTTCAAGATAGTGTATTTTCATGTGAATCTTCTCTTCCCTTATTAATTCTTTCATGAATTGCATCATTGACCAATGCTATGTTTGTAGATCTCCAATAAAATTTTCTACTTATACTCTTCCTTATGTGGTGTCATTACTTACCATAAGATTAGCATATGGAGCATAATTGGTTTGCTACCAATATTTGGCTTGCCAAATGTTGGCACTGCCAACTATTGGCAATACCGAGACTTGCCAGTTATTGGCAACTTTATGTGAGAGAGGCAAAACAATTCGTAGCCAACCAAGTAGTTGCCAATATTTGGCACAATGCCAAACATTGGCATGCCAATTTTTGGCAACAAACCAATTATGCTCATGATCTTTTCATTTATTTCCTTTCTTTTTATTGAACATGAAAATAAAGAAAACAAAACTTCAAACTAAACTTTGTTATATATCTCACACACGATTACAAGGATAGATCACTAAGCAAACACTCGAAAAGAAAGTATCGAACTAAACTTTTATTCATTTATTGCAAAATATAACTATGGATCGAACTATGATAAGTAAAATCAAAAGATAGTGGAGGTGATACGATACCGGGGCACCTCCCCCAAGCTTAGCACAAGCCAAGGGGAGTGCCCATACCCGATACTCAATTTTCCTTTGGTGAAGAAGAAGAAGGAGGTGGTGGTGATGACTGATGAAGTAGTAGCGATCTTATCCTCGGGTTTCCATGGCAGTGGCTCACCATCATAAGAGGAGGAGTGAGTCTCGCGAGTCCTGCAACTAGCAGCCAAACTCATACATTTAAACCTTGCCTCATATTCAAAGACTTGGTTTTGGAGGTCGTAGATCTGGCTCTGGAGAAAGTTAATTTGCTCGTTGAAGGCGAAGACGATGTCCTCCATGGACTTTCCATCAACCTTGAGATCACAGGAATAGTCCGCGATCATGAGGTGATTGGCATTGAGTCCACATTCCACCATCCCCTTGCACCGGAAGACTTCCTGCTCCATAGCTTCAAGCCTAGCCTCCACAGATCCCGTCCCCTTGGGGCCTTGCACATAGCGGATGTGGAGCACCCCGTCATGCATCTAGATAGCTTGACGGTGCTGCATCACCTCCCGCAAATATGGGTTGATAATGTTCTCAAAGAACTTGTCCATGGAGGAGCTTGAAGCGGCCATGGTGGATTGGATCTGTCAAAAAATAGCAAGGAAAAGAAAACAGAAGATTTCTCTGCGATACCGTAGTCAATAGGTTCGAGGGGTATATAAAGATTTTTTTATCTTGGGAAACAAGCAAAGAGAATAAAAATGGAGTCCGGAAGGTACCCGAGGTGGGCACGCCTGCCAGGCGCGCCCTTGTGTCTTGTGCCCACCAAGGGTGCCTTCCTGGTTGTTTCTTATTTTCCTAATTTTTAATATATTACAAAATTGACAAAAAATATTTTTGCGGATTTTCCGGAGTCCGTTTACTTACCGTATCACATACCTCCTCTTTTTTCATGATTCTTGAGTGTTCCAGAAGGTTTCCTTTATGTGTTCTTTCAGTGCCATAGTTTGGATAATATTGCTTTCAACATTAATAGGTGTACCTGAGGTATAATGTTTTATTCTTTGCCCATTGACAACCTTCGGGTTGGTACCTTCGGTGTTATTTATTTTTATTGCTCTATATCGATAAACCTCCTCGATAACATAGGGTCCTTCCCATTTGGAGACGAGTTTTCCTGCATAGAATCTGAAACGAGAGTTGTACAAAAGAATGCATTCTCCAACTTTAAGCTCACGCTTTTGGATTCTTTTATCATGCCATCTTTTAACTTTTTCTTTAAATAACTTGGCATTTTCATAAGCTTGTGTTCTCCATTCATCTAGTGAGCTAATATCAAATAACCTCTTTTCACCAGCAAGTTTGAAATCATAGTTGAGTTCTTTAATTGCCCAATATGCTCTATGTTCTAACTCAAGAGGCAAATGACAAGCTTTTTCATATACCATTTTATAAGGAGACACACCCATAGGATTTTTATATGCTGTTCTATAGGCCCAAAGTGCATCATCTAATTTCTTAGACCTATTCTTTCTGGACCTATTGACAGTTTTTTGTAAAATTGATTTTATTTCCCTATTGCTAAGTTCAATTTTACCACTAGACTAAGGATGATAAGGTGATGCAATTCTATGGTTAACATCATACTTAGCAAGCATTTTACAGAAAGCACCATGAATAAAGTGTGAACCACCATCAGTCATTAAATATCTAGGGACTCTAAACCTTGAGAAAATAACTTCCTTAAGCATCTATAATACCTAAATAGTTCATCCCCACTAACATATTTCTCTTTAGATGCAGCCTATCCACCTCAGCAACCTTGACACATCAGCAATCATGCACTCTAAAAAATTCAGCAAAAAAGAGATCATATCATGCATATTGGCCGGTCATGCATTCCATTTCCAGCTGAATGGATTGTCTGTTCATTTCATCATGCCATTAAACCACTGATCCAGCCAGCTCCCCACCTCCCCCATGGCCCCACCACAAAAAAGAAAAGCAACAGGCGAACAAACACAAGTGTACAACCTAAACAGCGTAACAAAAAAAGTTTTTTCCCCGAGATCTCAGCTCCGAGAGATATATAGAGAGGCGCTTCAGAGAATGGAGATGCACGGCTTCTGCTCCACGTCCCCCTATGAATTCGCCATCCTGGTTGACGGTGTGCTGGGCTACCTCCACCGCAGCAGCATCGACTCCCTGGAGGGCGACGCCGACCTTGGTGTCGCGACGACTCTCCGGCACTGGCATGGCTGCCAGTCCGACGGCTCTCCACCTCTGCCACGACCATGGGTTCTCCTCCCACGGCTCTCCGAGATTGAATCATTCGCGGTCCCGTTCCATGTTGGTTCCTATGGCCGGCTCAAAGATTTCCTAGCCGCCATTCCAGGTTGGTCCCACGGCTCTCCGAGATTGCCTGGCCGCCTGTCCTTCGTCTTTGACGGAAAGGACCGCTGATGCACCTCACCTATTCCTTTCATCCTCCCCTACCGACTACTTTCTCCGTTCCTGAAAGTGTAGGTAGAGGAGAACATGGGACGTGGATTTTTAGAGCACTTGCACCCCGACCTTGCTATCCTAGCTCTCCAATATTGCTTTAAGATCCGTGCGACACAACTAACTTTCTATATGAAATTTTCTCCTTTTTGTTTCTCCCACATAGAACATATCTTGAAGTTCAAACCTATGCAGCGTGGCAAAGCTTTCTAACTAGAATCTAGGATAAATCTTTCGGAATTTTTTGCCCGGCAGAAATACTTAAAATATGATTTTTTAATCAAACAAAACATATTTTGTATATTTATGTTTGACAAAAAATCTGAAAGATTTATCCTAGATTCTAGTTAGAAAGCTTTGCCACGCTGCATAGGTTTGAGCTTCAATATATGTTCTATGTGGGAGAAACAAAAAAGAGAAATGTATTTGCATGAATAGCGATGCGGGAAATTGATGGCTAGATAGAGAGGGCCAGGGTGCATGTGCTCTAATATATATTTTTCGGAGAACATGGTGTTCCTTTTTTCCCAAAATGGCACTAGAGTATGTATGAGCCCTCTATGGTTGTTGTTTATTTGTATGCAGAGGCAGGCTAGCCCTCAACAAGACCCATCTATGGACTGACACTCCCAACCATCCACATCGGCTTTACCAAATCGGTTTCAGATATTGTGCAATGATCCTTGCGCTGGTCCAATTTTGATTGATTCATGAATACGGGTAACACTAACTACTTCTTTCCTTTTTTATTTTTTTTGCGAAAACTAACTATTTATGTATGGTACTGAACTTTTGTCCATAGTTTTTATAGTTATATCAAAGCCACAAGAATTCACAACTTTCTTTTCCAACAGTTAAGATAGGGCTATTGTAACTTATTTTGATCCAAACCACTGGTAGTATATTGGGCTTACTTCTTTAGCGTTTTGTTGTTATTATTATCTGATGCAAGATTATTTTCTTCCATTTACTATCCACCTTTTCCTAATCTTTTATTAGATTGTTGACAACTTTGTATCCCTCCAAGGTGACCAAGCTGATCTGTAGTAAGTGACAACTTCATTTTATTCTAATGCACAGACAACCGCTACTCTCCATACATGTGGATATCGCATCATAACACACTCAGTCCAAGAACTGTGGCCTTCAAGTACCTGGTATGCTACACATCCCTCAGTGCCAAACTTAGGCTTTTGATTTTGTTTTCCAATTGATGTCTAACCTTTGCAAATACTGAGAGCAAGACGAGCAATGTGATCTAGTATTGGAAGTAGCATCACTATTTTTCATGTATTGCACTCATAGGCAAGATCAACTTTTCTTAGTTTATTTGACTATATGTTCACATGTGATTTAGATTTATACTATGTTTTTTCATCAAAATTCAATTATAGGTCTAGGCAGCACATATTAATGATCGTGCTTCCTATTGGTGTTGTATTCACATGACGAAAGAAGCACTATTTTCATGTTCGTAATAATATACCCCTTCCTCTTTTAATGAAAACAACAAGAGCATTGCCAGTGCATATAAGGAGAAGAAAGACATAATATTACAACTATAAATAGGTTCTATACCTTGCATGAATCCTAATTACGGATTACTAACTCGACATTGACTCTCTTATTTATTCCCACTAGTGTATACCATACAATGCCTTGCTATTATGTATTGAATATAATTCTTTGCATTAATGCTATCGATTTCCCGGTTTCTTTGGTGCAACTTCTACTTTTTTATTGCACAAATTATATACTGGCAATCATGTACTCCAAGGCAAGTTGCAGCCCATTTCCCTTTCTATCTTCTCTCTCTCACACTGATTTTTTTGTAGTTTTAACACAAATTATGTTAGTTTGTGAGAGGTAGTGCAATATCTGTCTCATGCTTATATCAATGGGATTGAATCTCATGTCTAATAGTATTTGTTTCTTCACGTCTTTCAGTGGATGTCCATTCTTCTGCTACCGCACTTATGTTTACATCCTCTATTTGTTGTAATTTGATTTCTGGTGCTGAAGGTCACTATTACTTATTTTTGTTGAGATATATTGCCCTGGTCAATTGTTGAACTGTTTGTTTCCCTTTATCATGATAACATTTTTAGTATGAATCAGATTATCGATGAATTGATCAGGTCCACTCCGATCGTCGTCTTAACATGATGAAAGAAATACCTCCGCAAAAAAGAAAAGCATGGTATAAAAAAACCATTTGAAGGCAAAAATAGTCTCTTCCAGATTTCAAGTGCCTTATATGGAATGCCTCTTCCTACTATATATGCATTACATATTCATTGTTGACTCTAATTTCGTGTGCCATACAGTACTGTTAACAACCCACAAATTATGCTATTTATATCACCTTACTACGTGTTACCATGTGATTTGTGTTGTTCGGATTAAACACATTTCTAAGCATAACTTTGTGGCTCACAAATTCTTTTTATTTCATTGGTAAAACATTGTTTTAAATGTTTGAAAACCTTATCTATATTTAATTATCTTGAATGTTGTATTCGACACAAGGCTATTTGTATGTCGCAATCTGATGGACTTTCAACAATAATCAAATAGTTTTACAACCGATGATTCATGTATGGATCTTAGTAATGAGCATATGTTACCGCAGCAACGCGCGGGGTATTATCTAGTTTTAATAGAGGTGTTGTGATCAGCACTACTAGTTGGAATAGCGTCTACCCACTTAGTGACATAATCAACATCAACCAAAATATGTGTATACCCATTAGAGGAAGGAAAAGGTCCCATATAATCAAAAAACCATACATCAAATGGTTCAATAGCAAGAGAATAATTCATAGGCATTTCCTGACGCTTACCAATATTACCAATTCTTTGACATTCATCACAAGATAAAACAAACTTATGGGCATCCTTGAAGAGAGTAGGCCAATAAAAACCAGATTGTAATACCTTGTGAGCAGTTCTATCTCCTGCATGATGCCCTCCATAAGCTTCAGAGTGACATTCCCATAGGATTTGTTCCTTTTCATGCTCAGTTACACAACATCTAATAATACCATCTAATCCTTCTTTATAAAGATGTGGGTCATCCCAAAAGTAATGTCTTAAATCATAGAAGAATTTTTTTTCTTTTGTTGGTATGTGAAACTAGGTGGTATGTATTTAGCAACAATGTAATTAGCATAGTCAGCATACCAATGAGTGTTATGACAAACATTTAAATTGTTTATCGGGAAAACTATCATTAATAGGTTGTGGTTCATCAAGAATATTTTCAAGCCTAGACAAGTTATTAGCCACGGGGTTCTCAGCTCCTTTTATATTAGTGATATGTAAGTCAAATTCTTGTAGTAAAAGAACCCACCTAATGAGTCTAGGTTTAGCATCTTTGTTTTCCATAAGATATTTTATAGCAGCATGATTAGTGTGAACAATTACTTTAGAATCAACAATGTAAGATCTAAATTTATCACAAGCAAACACCACTGCTAAAAATTCTTTTTCAGTAGTAGCATAATTACGTTGGGCACTATCTAGAGTTTTGCTAGCATAATGAATAACATTTAATTTCTTACCAACTCTCTGTCCTAGAACGGCACCAACAACATAATCACTAGCATTACACATAATTTCAAAGGGCGAGTTTCAATCAGGTGGTTGAACAATAGGTGCAGAAATCAAGGCTTTCTTAAGTGTTGCAAAGGCTTCTACACAATCATCATCAAAAACAAATGGAACATCCTTTTGTAAAAGATTTGTAAGAGGCCTAGAAATTTTAGAGAAGTCTTTAATAAATCTCCTATAGAAACCAGCATGACCGAGGAAACTACGAATACCTTTGATATCTTTAGGACATGGCATTTTATCAATTGCATCAACTTTAGCTTTATCCACCTCAATACCTCGTTCAGAAATTCTATGTCCCAAGACAATACCTTCATTAACCATAAAGTGGAACTTCTCCTAAGTCAAGACAAGATTAGTTTGCTCACATCTCTGTAAAACTCGATCAAGGTTGCTTAAGAAATCATCAAAAGAAGTTTTGTAGACGAAAAAATCATCCATGAAAACCTCAACAATCTTTTCACAAAAATCAGCGAATATAGCAGTCATACATCTTTGAAAGGTAGCAGGTGCATTACATAAACCAAAATGCATACGTCTATAAGCATAAGTTCCAAAAGGACAAGTAAAGGTAGTTTTCTCTTGATCAGGTTGTGAGATAGGTATTTGAGAAAAACCGGAATATCCATCAAGTAAACAAAAATGTGTGTGCTTAGATAACCTTTCTAGCATTTGATCAATAAAAGGCGGAGGGTAATGATATTTTCTAGTAGCTTTATTTAATTTTCTAAAATCAATTACCATTCTATAACCGGTGACTATTCTTTGTGGAATAAGTTCATTCTTATCATTAGGGACAACAGTGATACCTCCTTTCTTAGGAACACAATGAAAGGACTTACCCATCTACTATCAGCTATAGGATAAATTATACCTGCTTCCAGAAGCTTTAATATTTTAGTTCTTACCACTTCTTTCATTTTAGGATTCAAATGTCATTGGTGATCAACAACGGGTTTAGCATCAGGTTCCATATTAATTGTGTGCTGACAGACAGTGGGGCTAATGCCCTTTAAATCATCAAGAGTGTATCCAATAGCAGCTCGGTGCTTCTTCAGAACTTTGAATAATCTTTCTTCTTCATGTTTTGAAAGGTTAGCACTAATAATAACAGGATATATCTTTTTCTCGTCAAGATAAGCATATTTCAAAGTGTCTGGTAATTGTTTTAATTCAAACACAGGATCACCTTTAGGTGGAGGAGGACCTCCTAGAGTTTCAATAGGCAAATTGTGTTTAAGCAGAGGATGTTGTTCAAAGAAAATCTTATCTATTTCATATTATTTTCATGCAGATGCAAATCATTTTCATGGTCTAGCAAATATTGTTCTAGTGGATCAGTAGGAGGCACGACAATAGAAGCAAGACCAATTATTTCATCCTTACTAGGCAATTCTTTCATATGATGCTTTCTACTAAACTTAGAAAAATTAAAATCACGAGACTCAACACCAAAACTAACACCAACGGTTTGTTATTCACAATATATTTTAGCATTAATGGTGTTTGAGGGAGTCCTGGATTAGGGGGTCTCCGGACAGCCGGACTATATCCTTTGGCCGGACTGTTGGACTATGAAGATACAAGATTGAAGACTTCGTCCCGTGTCTGGATGGGACTTTCCATGGCGTAGAAGGCAAGCTTGGCAATACGAATATGTAGATCTCCTCCCTTGTAACCGACTCTGTGTAACCCTAGCCCCCTCCGGTGTCTATATAAGCCGGAGGGTTTAGTCTGTAAGACAACATACAATCATACCATAGGCTAGCTTCTAGGGTTTAGCCTCTCTGATCTCGTGGTAGATCAACTCTTGTAATACTCATATCATCAAGAACAATCAAGTAGGACGTAGGGTATTACCTCCATCAAGAGGGCTCGAACCTGGGTAAACATCGTGTCCCTTGCCTCATGTTACCATCTGCCTTAGACGCACAGTTCGGGACCCCCTACCCGAGATCCACCGGTTTTGACACCGACAGTGCTCAAGAAAGGTCTACCAAAGATAATGGGACAAAAGTCATCTTGTGGGGAACCAAGAACTAGAAAATCAGTAGGGTATTTTATTTTCCCACACAAGACTTCAACATCTCTGACAATCCCAAGTGGCGTGATGGTGTCTCTATTAGCAAGTTTAATAGTAACATCTATGTCTTCTATTTCAGCGGGTGCTATATCATTCATAATTTCTTAATATAAGGTAAAAGGAATAGCACTCACGCCAGCACCTATGTCGCATAAACCATGATAACAGTGATCTCCTATTTTAACTGAGACAACATGCATGCCAACAACGGGTCCATGTTTATCTTTTTCATCGGGTTTGGCAATTCTAGCAGCTTCATCACAGAAGTAAATAATGAACGAAATATGCCCTAGATGCAATAATAAAGTTGTTATTTATATTTCCTTATATCATGATAAATGTTTATTATTCATGCTAGAATTGTATTAATCCGAAACTTAGTGCATGTGCGAATACATAGACAAAACAGAGTGTCCCTAGTATTCCTCTACTTGACTACCTCGTTAATCAAAGATGGTTAAGTTTCCTAACCATAGACATGTGTTGTCATTTGATGAACGGGATCACATCATTAGAGAATGATGTGATGGACAAGACCCATCCGTTAGCTTAGCATAATGATCGTTAAGTTTTATTGCTATTGCTTTCTTCATGACTTATACATATTCCTCTGACTATGAGATTATGCAACTCTCGAATACCAGATGAACACCTTGTGTGCTATCAAATGTCACAACGTAACTAGGTGATTATAAAGATGCTCTACAGGTGTCTTTGAAGGTGTTTGTTGGGTTGGCATAGATCGAGATTAGGATTTGCCACTCCAAGTATCGGAGAGGTATCTCTGGGCCCTCACGGTAATGCACATCACTATAAGCCTTGCAATTAATGTGACTAATGAGTTAGTTGCGGGATGATGTATTACGGAATGAGTAAAGAGACTTGCCGGTAAGGAGATTGAACTAGGTATGATGATAACGATGATCGAATCTCGGGTAAGTAACATACCGATGACAAAGCAAATGATGTATATTGTTATTGCGCTTTGAACGATAAAGATCTTTGTAGAATATGTAGGAACCAATATGAGCATCCAGGTTCCGCTATTGGTTATTGACCGGAGATGTGTCTCGGTCATGTTTACATAGTTCTCGAACCCGTAGGGTCCGCACGCTTAACGTTCGATGAAGATTTGTATTATGAGTTATGTGTTTTGGTGATCGAAGTTTGTTCGGAGTCCCGGATGAGATCAAGAACATGACAATGAGTCTCGAAATGGTCAAGAGGTAAATATTCATATACTAGAAGGTTATATACGGACACCGGAATGGTTCCGAAGAGGTCCAAGGATTTTTCGGAGTACCGGGAGGTTACCGGAACCCCTGGGAAAGTTAATGGGCCTCATGGGCCATAGTGGAGAGGAGGAGGCAGGCCAGAGGAGGTGGCGCATGCCCTCCCCTAGTAGTCCGAATTGGACAAGGGGTGGGGGCATGGCCTCGCTTTCCTTCTCCCTCTCACCCTCTTTCCCCTTTCCTCCTCTCCGTTGGAAGGAAGGGGGGAGCCGACTAGGACTAGGAGTCCTAGTGGGATGCCCCCTAGTTGGCGCTCCCCTAGGGCCGGCCAGCCTCCCCTCTCCTCCTTTATATACGGGGGCGGGGGCACCCCAAAGGCACATCAATTGTTCTCTTAGCCGTGTGCGGTGCCCCCCCTCCAAAGTTTACTCCTCCGGTCATAGCATCGTAGTGCTTAGGCGAAGCCCTGCGCGGATCACATCACCATCACCGTCACCACACCGTCGTGCTGATGGAACTCTCCCTCGACCCTCTACTGGATCAAGAGTTCGAGGGACGTCATCGAGCTGAATGTGTGCTAAACACGGAGGTGCCGTACGTTCGGTACTAAGATCAGTTGGATCGTGAAGACGTTCGACTACATCAACCGCGTTAACCTAACACTTCCGCTTTCGGTCTACGAGGGTACGTGGACACACTCCCCTCTCGTTGCTATGCATCTCCTAGATAGATCTTGCATGATCGTATGAATTTTTTTTGAAATTGCATGCTACGTTCCCCAACAGTGTCATCCGAGTGAGGTCTATGCATAGATGATATGCACGAGTAGAACACAAAGAGTTGTGGGTGATAATAGTCATACTGCTTACCACCAACGTCTTATTTTTATTCGGCGGTATTATTGGATGAAGCAGCCCAGACCAACATTACATGACCACATCCATGAGACCGGTTCTACCGACGTGCTTTGCAGACAGGTGAATGGCGGGTGTCTGTTTCTCCAACTTTAGTTGAATCGAATTTGACTACTGTCGGTCCTTGTTGAAGGTTAAAACAGCACACTTGACGAAAAATCGTTGTGGTTTTGATGCGTAGGTAAGAAAGGTTCTTGCTAGAAGCCCGTAGCAGCCACATAAAACTTGCAACAACAAAGTAGAGGACGTCTAACTTGTTTTTGCAGGGCATGTTGTGATGTGAAATGGTCAAGACGTGATGAGATACAAATTGTTATAGGAGATGATCATGTTTTGTAGAAGTTATCGGCAACTGGCAGGAGCCTTATGGTTGTCGCTTTATTGTATGAAATGCAATCACCATGTAATTGCTTTACTTTATCACTAAGCGGTAGCGATAATCGTAGAAGCAATAGTTGGCAAGACGAGAACGACGCTACGATGGAAATCAAGGTGTCAAGCTGGTGACGATGGAGATCATGACGGTGCTTTGGAGATGGAGATCAAAGGCATAAGATAATGATGGCCATATCATGTCACATATTTTGTTTGCACGTGATGTTTATCTTTTATGCATCTTATTTTGCTTAGTACGGCGGTAGCATTACAATATGACCCCTCACTAAATTTCAAGGTATAAGTGTTCTCCCTGAGTATGAACCGTTGCTACAGTTCATCGTGCCAAGACACCACGTGATGATCAGGTGTGATAAGCTCTACGTTCACATACAATGGGTGCAAGCCAGTTTTGCATGTGCAGAATACTCGGGTTAAACTTGACGAGCCTAGCATATGCAGATATGGCCTCGGGACTCTAAGACCAAAAGGTCGAACATGAATCATATAGTAGATATGATCTACATAGAGATGTTCACCATTGAAAACTACTCCATCTCACGTGATGATCGGACATTGCTACGTCTTGAGCTTGCGTTGGTTTTCCCCGAAGAGGAAGGAATGATGCAGCAGAGTAGCTTAAGTATTTCCCTCAGTTTTTGAGAACCAAGGTATCAATCCAGTAGGATCCCACGCTCAAGTCCCTCATACCTGCACAAAGCGATAGCTACTCGCAACCAACGCGATAAGGGGTTGTCAAGCCCTTCACGGTCACTTATGAGAGTGAGATCTGATAGATATAATATTTTTGGTATTTTTGGTATAAAGATGCAAAGTAAAAAGTAAAGGCAAAGTAAAAAAGCAAAACAAGATTAAAGTGATGGAGATTGATATGATGAGAATAGACCCGGGGGCCATAGGTTTCACTAGTGGCTTCTCTCAAGAGCATAAGTATTCTACGGTGGGTGAACAAACTACTGTTGAGCAATTGACAGAATTGAGCATAGTTATGATAATATCTAGGCATGATCATGTATATAGGCATCACGTCCGTGACAAGTAGATCGAAATGATTCTGCATCTACTACTATTACTCCACTCATCGACCGCTATCCAGCATGCATCTAGAGTATTAAGTTAAAAATAAAGTAACGCCTTAAGCAAGATGACATGATGTAGAGAGATAAATTCATGCAATATGAAATAAACCCCATCTTGTTATCCTCGATGGCAACGATACAATACATGCCTTGCTACCCCTTCTGTCACTGGGTAAGGACACCGCAAGATCGAACCCAAGCTAAGCACTTCTCCCATGGCAAGAACTACCAATCTAGTTGGCCAAACCAAACGGATAATTCAAAGAGACTTGCAAAGATAACCAATCATACATAAAAGAATTCAGAGAAGATTCAAATATTATTCATAGATAGACTTGATCATAAACCCACAATTCATCGGTCTCAACAAACACACCGCAAAAAGAAGATTACATTGAATAGATCTCCACAAGAGAGGGGGAGAACTTTGTATTGAGATTCAAAGAGAGAGAAGAAGCCATCTAGCTACTAACTATGGACCTGAAGGTTTGAGGTAAACTACTCACACTTCATCGGAGGGGCTAGGATGATGTAGAAGCCCTCCGTGATGACGACCCTCTTCCGGCGGAGCTCCGGAACAGGCCCCAAGATGGGATCTCATGGATACAGAAAGTTGCGGCGGTGGAATTAGGTTTTTTGGCTCTCCTTCTGATCGTTTGGGGGTACATGTGTATATATAAGAGTAAGAAGTACGCCGGAGGAGCAACGAGGGGCCCACGAGGCAGGGGGCGCGCTCTAGGGGGGGCGCCCCCCACCCTCGTGCCCGCCTCTTTTGTTCCTTGGAGCAGGGTCCAAGTCTCCTGGATCACGTTCGGTGAGAAAATCACGTTCCCAAAGATTTTATTCCGTTTGGACTCCGTTTGATATTCCGTTTCTTCGAAACACTGAAATAGGCAAAAAACAACAATTCTAGGCTGGGCCTCCGGTTAATAGGTTAGTCCCAAAAATAATATAAAAGTGGAAAATAAAGCCCAATATAGTCCAAAACAGTAGATAATATAGCATGGAGCAATCCAAAATTATAGATACGTTGGAGACGTATCAGGCATCCCCAAGCTTAATTCCTGCTCGTCCTCGAGTAGGTAAATGATAAAAAAGAGAATTTTTGATGCGGAGTGCTACTTGGCATAATTTCAATGTAAATATTCTTAATTGTGGTATGAATATTCAGATTAGAAAGATTCAAGACAAAAGTTTATATTGACATAAAAATAATAATACTTCAAGCATACTAACAAAGCAATTATGTCTTCTCAAAATAACATGGCCAAAGAAAGTTATCCCTACAAAATCATATAGTCTGGCTATGCTCCATCTTCACCACATAAAGTATTCAAATCATGCACAACCCCTATGACAAGCCAAGCAATTGTTTCATACTCTAACTTTTTCAAAACTTTTTCAATCTTCACGCAATACATGAGCGTGAGCCATGGATATAGCACTATTGGTGGAATAGAGTGGTGGTTGTGGAGAAGACAAAAAGGAGAAGATGGTCTCACATCAACTAGGCGTATCAACGGGCTATGGAGATGCCCATCAATAGATAACAATGTGAGTGAGTAGGGATTGCCATGCAACAGATGCACTAGAGCTATAAATGTATGAAAGCTCAACAAAAGAAACTAAGTGGGTGTGCATCCAACTTTCTTGCTCACGAAGACCTAGGGCAATTTTGAGGAAGCCCATCATTGGAATATACAAGCCAATTTCTATAATGTAAAATTCCCACTAGTATATGGAAGTGACAACATATGAGACTCTCTATATGAAGAACATGGTGCTACTTTGAAGCACAATATATGAGACTCGCTATATTATGGTGCTACTTTGAAGCACAAGTGTGGAAAGGATAGTAGCATTGCCCCTTTTTATTTATTTTCTTTTTTTGGGCCTTCTTTTTTTCTTTGGCCTTTCTCTTTTTTATTGGGACAATGCTCTATTGAATGATGATCATCACACTTGTATTTATTTACAACTCGATTCTAAAACAAAGTATGACTCTATATGGATGCCTCCGGCGGTGTACCAGGATATGCAATGAATCAAGAGTGACAAGTATGAAGAAATTATGAACGGTGGCTTTGCCACAAATACTATGTCAACTACATGATCATGCTAAGAAATATGACAATGATCAATGTGTCATGATGAACTAGGTGGTGGAAAGTTGCATGGCAATATATCTCGGAATGGCTATGGAAATGCCATAATAGGTAGGTATGGTGGCTGTTTTGAGGAAGGTATATGGTAGGTGTATGATACCGGTGAAAGGTGCACGGTATTAGAGAGGCTAGCAAAGGTGGAAGGGTGAGAGTGCATATAATCCATGGACTCAAACATTAGTCATAAAGAACTCATATACTTATTGCAAAAATCTAGAAGTTATCAAAGCAAAGTATTACGCGCATGCTCCTAGGGGATAGATTGGTAGGAAAAGACCATCGCTCGTCCCCGACCGCCACTCATAAGGAAGACAATCAATAAAAATATCATGCTCCGACTTCGTTACATAACGGTTCACCATACGTGCATGCTACGGGAATCACAAACTCTAACACAAGTATTCTTTAAATTCACAACTACTCAACTAGCATGACTTTAATATTATCACCTCCATATCTCAAAACAATTATCATGCTTCAATCTTTTCTTAGTATTCAACACACTCAAAAGAAAGTTTCACAAATCTTGAATACCAAGCATATTATTATTAAGCAAATTACCATGCTATTAAGAGACTCTCAAAATAATTTAAGTGAAGCATGAGAGATCAATAGTTTCTTTAAAACAAATCCACCACCGTGCTCTAAAAGATCTAAGTGAAGCACATAGAGCAAAATTATAACGCTCAAAAGATATAAGTGAAGCACATAGAGCAAAACTACATAGCTCAAAAGATATAAGTGAAGCACATAGAGCAAAACTACTTAGCTCAAAATATTTAAGTGAAGCACATAGAGTATTCTATCAAATTTTAATTCATGTATGGCTCTCTCAAAAGGTGTGTTCAGCAAGGATGATTGTGGCATACTAAGACAGAAAGACACAAATAATACAAGACGCTCCAAGCAAAACACATATCATGTTGGTGAATAAAAATATAGCTCCAAGTAAATTACCGATGGAAGTGGACGAAAGAGGGGATGCCTTCCAGGGCATCCCCAAGCTTTGAATTTTTGGTGTCCTTGGATTATCTTGGGGGTGCCATGGGCATCCCCAAGCTTAGGCTCTTGCCACTCCTTGTTCCATGATCCATCAAAAGAATTCACCCAAAACTTGAAAACTTCACAACACAAAACTCAAAATAGAAAACTCGTGAGCTTCGTTAGCGAAAGAAAACAAAAGACCACTTCAAGGTACTGTAATGAACTCATTATTTATTTATATTGGTGTTAAACCTACTGTATTCCAACTTCTCTATGGATTATAAACTATTTTACTAACCATAGATTCATCAAAATAAGCAAACAACACACGAAAAACAGAATCTGTCAAAAACAGAACAGTCTGTAGTAATCTGTAGCTAGCGCAAGATATGGAACCCCAAAAATTCTAAAATAAATTTATGGACGTGAGTAATTTATCTATTAATCATCTTCAAAAATAATTAACTAAATAGCACTCTTCAAATAAAAATGACAGCAGTTCTCGTGAGCGCTAAAGTTTCTGTTTTTTACAGCAAGTTCAACAAGACTTTCCCCATGTCTTCCCAACGGTTCTACTTGGCACAAACACTAATTAAACACAAAAAAACACAACCAAAACATAGGATAAATAATTTATTTATTACTAAGCAGGAGAAAAAAATCAAGGAATAGAAATAAAATTGGGTTGCCTCCCAACAAGCGCTATCGTTTAACGCCCCTAGCTAGGCATAAAAGCGAGGATAGATCTAGGTATTGCCATAATAGTAAGATAAATTATTAAAACTCATTTCATATTCTCTACGTTCGGCACCAAGCTTTCTTTGAGGCAAGCAAAAGTAATCAAAAAGACTAAATTTAACGGGACAAAAGTCCCCAAGATCAACTTTGGGAGGTATAGGTTCCTCCTTTGGTCCTTCATAATGCACAACCAATTCATCATTATAAGCATTCTTTTGACAGAACTTTGTAAGCCTATATTCAAGAGAATATCCTAGATCATTATTTCGAATAGCCAAATCATCATTAAGTTCAGAAATTCTATCAACTAAAACATTGGTAGGAACCTTTCTTCTAAGATTTTCATTGAAAGCAACATAATCTAGAGATTGAAAACACATTATTTCTTCTTGATCAAAGAGGATAGCCTCTATGGGAGGACGGCAAGCGTCCACCCTATAATGCGCAAAGATTTCTTTGGCTTCTCTTATTATGAATCTAAACTCATGAGCCAAAAAGATAGTAGCGGCACGCTTAATAGAAGAATGCTCAATATTAGAAAATTCCGGAAAAATCCTTTGTATGGAAGGATGCATGTGCATGAATTGTCTTTCAAGTTCAACTGCAAGCATGGCAATAGCGTCCGCAAGACTACTAGTTCTGTGAAGGATAGAACTACCCATAAAAGGTAAAGCACCGGCACAAGTAAAGAAATCTTGAATAACTCCTTTTCCAATAATATTACCACTACCAACACGGAATTTTTTTGTATGAAAGATGGTAGGTTCTTTAGCAGGAGCATCAGAATTTTCCATGATATTGTTATCGCTCATATTGGCGATAACTTCCCCAGTTTCATACATAACGACAAGCAAGCAAACTAGCACACGAGTGAACAAAAAGCAAATGGGCAAAAATAGGCAAATAGAGAGGGAGGATAGAGAGAGAGTGGGAAAATAAAACGGCAAGGGTGAATTGGGGCGAGAGGAAAATGAGAGGCAAATGGCAAATAATGTAATGTGTGAGATAGGGATTGTGATGGGTACTTGGTATGTTGACTTTTTGGGTAGACTCCCCGGCAACGGCGCTAGAAATCCTTCTTGCTACGTCTTGAGCTTGCGTTGGTTTCCCCCGAAGAGGAAGGGATGATGCAGCAAAGTAGCGTAAGTATTTCCCTCAGTTTTTGAGAACCAAGGTATCAATATAGTAGGATCCCACGCTCAAGTCCCTCGTACCTGCACAAAGCGATAGCTACTCGCAACCAACGTGATTAGGGGTTGTCAATCCCTTCACGGTCACTTACGAGAGTGAGATCTGATAGATATAATATTTTTGGTATAAAGATGCAAAGTAAAAAGTAAAGTCAAAATAAAAAGCAAAACAAGATTAAAGTGATGGAGATTGATATGATGAGAATAGACCCGGGGGCCATAGGTTTAACTAGTGGCTTCTCTCAAGAGCATAAGTATTCTACGGTGGGTGAACAAATTACTATTGAGCAATTGACAGAATTGAGCATAGTTATGAGAATATCTAGGCATGATCATGTATATAGGCATCATGTCCGTGACAAGTAGATCGAAACGATTCTGCATCTACTACTATTACTCCACTCATCGACCGCTATCCAGCATGCATCTAGAGTATTAAGTTAAAAACAGAGTAATGCCTTAAGCAAGATGACATGATGTAGAGAGATAAATTCATGCAATATGAAATAAATCCCATCTTGTTATCCTCGATGGCAACGATACAATACATGCCTTGCTGCCCCTTCTGTCACTAGGTAAGGACACCGCAAGATCGAACCCAAGCTAAGCACTTCTCCCATGGCAAGAACTACCAATCTAGTTGGCCAAACCAAACGGATAATTCGAAGAGACTTGCAAAGATAACCAATCATACATAAAAGAATTCAGAGAAGATTCAAATATTATTCATAGATAGAAGTGATCATAAACCCACAATTCATCGGTCTCAACAAACACACCGCAAAAAGAAGATTACATCGAATAGATCTCCACGAGAGAGGGGGAGAACTTTGTATTGAGATTCAAAGAGAGAGAAGAAGCCATCTAGCTACTAACTATGGACCCGAAGGTCTAAGGTAAACTACTCACACTTCATCGGAGGGGCTAGGATGATGTAGAAGCCCTCCGTGATGACGGCCCTCTTCCGACGGAGCTCCAGAACATGCCCCAAGATGGGATCTCGTGGATACAGAAATTTGCGGCGGTGGAATTAGGTTTTTTGGCACCCCTTCTGATCGTTTGGGGGTACGTGTGTATATATAGGAGGAAGAAGTACGCCGGAGGAGCAACGAGGGGCCCACGAGGCAGGGGGGCATGCCCCCCACCCTCGTGACCGCCTTTTTTGTTCCTTGGAGTAGGGTCCAAGTCTCCTGGATCACGTTCGGTGAGAAAATCACGTTCCTGAAGATTTTATTCCGTTTGGACTCTGTTTGATATTCCGTTTCTTCGAAACACTGAAATAGGCAAAAAAAAACAACAATTCTGGGCTGGGCCTCCGGTTAATAGGTTAGTCCCAAAAATAATATAAAAGCGGAAAATAAAGCCCAATATAGTCCAAAACAGTAGATTATATAGCAAGGAGCAATAAAAAATTATAGATATGTTGGAGACGTATCAGACATGGTTTAGTTGATATGGATCACGTGATCATTTAGATGACTAGAGGGATATCTATCTAAGTGGGAGTTCTTTAGTAATATGATTAATTGAACTTTAATTTATCATGAACTTAGTCCTGATAGTTTTGGCATATCTATGTTATAGTAGATCAATGGCCTGTGCTACCGTTCCCTTGAATTTTAATGCGTTCCTAGAGAAAGCTAAGTTCAAAGATGATGGTAGCAACTACACAGACTGGGTGCGTAACTTGAGGATTATCCTCATTGCTACATAGAAGAATTACATCCTGGAAGCACCGCTACGTGCAAAACCCGTTGCAGGAGCAACTCCGGACTTTATGAACGATAGACTAAAGCTGATGACTACTCGATAGTTCAGTGTGCCATGCTTTACGGCTTAGAATCGGGACTTCAAAGATGTTTTTACCGTCATGGAGCATATGAGATGTTCTAGGAGTTGAAGTTAAAATTTCAAGCAAATGCCCGAGTTGAGAGATATGAAGTATCCAACAAGTTCCATAGCTGGAAAATGGAGGAAAATAGTTCCGTCAGTGAACAAATACTCAGAATGTCTGGGTATCATAACCACTTGACTCAGTTGGGAGTTAATCTTCCTGTTGATAGTGTCATTGACAGAGTTCTTCAATCACTGCCAGCAAGCTATAAAGGCTTCATGATGAACTATAAGATGCAAGGGATGGAAAAGACAATTCCCGAGATCTTCATGCTGATAAAGGCTGCGGAGGTAGAAATCAAGAAGGAGCATCAAGTGTTGATGGTTAACAAGACCACTAGTTTCAAGAAAAAGGGTAAATGGAAGAAGGGGAACTTCAGGAAGAATAGCAAGCAAGTTTCTTCTCATGGGAAGAAGCCCAAGTCTGGACCTAAGCCTGAAACTTGAGTGCTTCTACTGCAAAGGGACTGGTCACTGGAAGCGGAACCGCCCCAAGTATTTGACGGATAAGAAGAATGGCAAAGTGAAAGGTATATTTGATATACATGTTATTGATGTGTACCTTACTAAAGCTCATAGTAGCGCCTGGGTATTTGATACTAGTTCGGTTGCTCATATTTGCAACTCGAAATAGGGGCTACGGATTAAACAAAGATAGGCCAAGGACGAGGTGACGATGCGCATCGGAAATGGTTCCAAGGTTGATGTGATCACCGTCGGCACGCTACCTCTACATCTACGATCAGGATTAGTTTTAGACCTGAATAATTGTTATTTGGTGCCAGCGTTGAGCTTGAACATTATATCTGGATCTTGTTTGATGAGAGACGGTTATTCATTTAGATCAGAGGATAATGGTTGTACTATTTATATGAGTAATATCTTTTATGGTCATGCACCCTTGATGAGTGGTCTATTTTTGTTGAATCTCAATCATAGTGATACACATATTCATAATATTGAAGCCAAAAGATGCAAAGTTAATAATTATAGTGCAACTTATTTGTGGCACTGCCGTTAAGGTCATATTAGTGCAAAGCGCGTGAAGAAACTCCATCCTGATGGGCTTTTGGAATCACTTGATTATGAATCACGTGATGCTTGCGAACCATGCCTCATGGGCAAGATGACTAAAATCCGTTCTCCTGAACAATGGAGTGAGCCACTGATTTATTGGAAAGAATACATACTGATGTATGCGGTCCGATGAGTGTTGAGGCTCGCGGCGGGTATCATCATTTTCTGACCTTCACAGATGATTTGAGCAGATATGGGTATAACTACTTAATGAAACATAAGTCTGAAACATTTGAAAAGTTCAACGAATCTCAGAGTGAAGTGGAAAATCATCGTAACAAGAAAATAAAGTTTCTACGATCTGATCGTGGTGGTGAATATTTGAGTTATGAGTTTGGTCTTCATTTGACACATTGTGCAATAGTTTCGCAACTCACGCCACCTAGAACACCACAGCGTAATGGTGTGTCCGAATGTCGTAACCGTACTTTATTAGATATGGTGCGATCTATGATGTCTCTTACCAATTTACCGCTATCGTTTTGGGGTTATGCTTTAGAGACAGATGCATTCATGTTAAATAGGGCACCATCTAAATCTGTTGAGATGACACCATATGAACTGTTGTTTAGCAAGAAACCTAAGTTGTCGTTTCTTAAAGTTTGGGGCTGTGATGCTTATGTGAAAAAGCTTCAACCTGATAAGCACGAACCCAAATCGAAGAAATGTGTATTCATAGGATACCAAAAGGAAACTGTTGGGTACACCCTCTATCGCGGATCTGAAGGCAAGATATTCGTTGCTAAGAATGGATCCTTTCTAGAGAAGGAGTTTCTCTTGAAAGAAGTGAGTGGGAGGAAAGTAGAACTTGATGAGGGAATTATACCTTCTCCCGAATTGGAAAGTAGTTCACCACAGAAATCAGTTCCAGTGATTCCTACACCAATTAGTGAGGAAGCTAATGATGATGATCATGAAACTTCAGATCAAGTCACTACTAAACCTCGTAGGTCAACCAGAGTACGGTCCACACTAGGGTGGTACGGTAATCCTGTTCTGGAAGTCATGTTACTAGACCATGATGAACCTGCGAACTATGAGGAAGCGATGCTGAGCCCAGATTCAGTGAAATGGCTTGAAGCCATGAAATCTGAGATGGGATCCATGTATGAGAATAAAATGTGGACTTTGGTTGACTTGCCCGATGATCGACAAGCCATAGAGAATAAATGGATCTTCAAGAAGAAGACTGACGCTGATGGTAATGTTACTGTCTACAAAGCTCGACTTGTTGCAAAAGGTTTTCGACAAGTTCAAGGAGTTGACTACGATGAGACCTTCTCACCCGTAGCGATGCTTAAGTCTGTCCAAATCATGTCAGCCATTGCCGCATTTTATGATTATGAAATTTGGCAAATGGATGTCAAAACTGCATTCCTTAATGGATTTCTTGAAGAAGAGTTGTATATGATGCAACCAGAAGGTTTTGTCGATCCTAAAGGTGCTAACAAAGTGTGCAGGCTCCAGCGATCCATTTATGGACTGGTGCAAGCATCTCGGAGTTGGAATATACGCTTTCATAGTGTGATCAAAGCATATGGTCTTATACAGACTTTTGGAGAAGCCTGTATTTACAAGAAAGTGAGTGGGAGCTATGTAGCATTTATAATATTATATGTGGATGACATATTGTTGATCAGAAATAATACAATTTTTTTGGATAGCATAAAAGGATACTTGAATAAGAATTTTTCAATGAAAGACCTCGGTGAAGCTGCTTATATATTGGGCATCAAGATCTATAGAGATAGATCAAGATGCTTAATTGGACTTTCAGAAAGCACATACCTTGATAATGTTTTGAAGAAGTTCAAAATGGATTAGTCAAAGAAAGGGTTCTTGCCTGTGTTACAAGGTGTGAAGTTGAGTCAGACTCAATGCCCGACCACTGCAGAAGATAGAGAGAAAATGAAAGTCATTCCCTATGCCTCAACCATATGTTCTATCATGTATGCAACGATGTGTACCAGACCTGATGTGTGCCTTGCTATAAGTTTAGCAGGAAGGTACCAAAGTAATCTAGGAGTGGATCAGTGGACATCGCTCAAGAATATCCTGAAATACCTGAAAAGGACTAAGGATATGTTTCTTGTTTATGGAGGTGACAAAGAGCTTGTCGTAAATGGTTACGTCGATGCAAGCTTTGACATTGATCCGGATGACTCTAAGTCGCAAACCGGATACATATTATATTGAATGGTGGAGCTGTAAGTTGGTGCAGTTCCAAGCAGAGAGTCGTGGTGGGATCTACGTGTGAAGCGGAGTACATAGCTGCTTCGAAAGCAGCAAATGAAGGAGTCTGGATGAAGGAGTTCATATCCGATCTAGGTGTAATACCTAGTGCATCGGGTCCAATGAAAATCTTTTGTGACAATACTGGAGCAATTGCCTTGGCGAAGGAATCCAGATTTCAGAAGAGAACCAAACACATCAAGAGACGCTTCAATTCCATCCATGATCAAGTCAAGGAGGGATACATAGAGATTTGCAAGATACATATGGATCTGAATGTTGCAGACCCGTTGACTAAGCCTCTTCCACGAGCAAAACATGATCAACACCAAGACTCCATGGGTGTTAGAATCATTACCATGTAATCTAGATTATTGACTCTAATGCAAGTGGGAGACTGAAGGAAATATGCCCTAGAGGCAATAATAAAGTTGTTATTTATATTTCCTTATATCATGATAAATGTCTATTATTCATGCTAGAATTGTATTATCCGGAAACTTAGTGAATGTGTGAATACATAGACAAAACATAGTGTCCCTAGTATGCCTCTACTTGACTAGCTCGTTAATCAAAGATGGTTAAATTTCCTGACCATAGACATGCATTGTCATTTGATGAACTAGATCACATCATTAGAGAATGATGTGATGGACAAGACCCATCAGTTAGCTTAGCATAATGATCGTTAAGTTTTATTGTTATTGCTTTCTTCATGACTTATACATATTCCTCTTACTATGAGATTATGCAACTCCCGAATATCGGAGGAACACCTTGTGTGCTATCAAATGTCACAACGTAACTGGGTGATTATAAAGATGATCTACATGTGTCTCCGAAGGTGTTTGTTGGCTTGGCATATATCGAGATTAGGATTTGTCACTCCGAGTATCGGAGAATAATCTCTGGTCCCTCTCGGTAATGCACATCACTATAAGCCTTGCAAGCAATGTGACTAATGAGTTAGTTGTGGGATGATGTATTATGGAACAAGTAAAGAGACTTGTCGGTAACGACATTGAACTAGGTATGATGATACCGATGATCGAATCTCGGGTAAGTAACATACCGATGACAAAGGGAATGATGTATGTCGTTATTGCGGTTTGACCAATAAAGATCTTCGTAGAATATGTAGGAACCAATATGAGCATCCAGGTTCCTCTATTGGTTATTGACCGGAGATGTATCTCGGTCATGTCTACATATATAGTTCTCGAACCCATAAGGTCTGCACGCTTAACGGTCGATGATGTTTGTATTATGAGTTATGTGTTTTGGTGACCAAAGTTTGTTCGGAGTCCCGTATGAGATCACAGACATGACGAGGAGTCTCAAAATGGTCGATAGGTAAAGATTCATATATTGGAAGGTTATATACGGACATCGGAATGGCTCCAAAGAGGTTCGGGGATTTTTCAGAGTACCGGGAGGTTACCGGAACCCCCGGGGAAAGTTAATGGGCCTCATGGGACATAATGGAGAGGAGGTGGTGCATGCGCTCCTATAGCAGTCCGAATTGGACAAGGGGTGGGGGCGCCCCCCCCTTTCCTTCTCCCTCTCCCCCTGTTTCCCCTTTCCCCCTCTCCGTTAGAAGGAAGGGGCGCGACTAAGACTAGGAGTGCTAGTGGGACTCCCCCTAGTTCGCGCGCTGATGACCCACAAGTATAGGGGATCTATCGTAGTCCTCTCGATAAGAGTGTCAAACCCAAAGAGGAGTAGAAGGAAATGATAAGCGGTTTTCAGCAAGGTGTTCTCTGCAAGCACTGAAATTATAGGTAACAGATAGTTTTGTGATAAGATAATTTGTAACGAGCAACAAGTAGCAAAAGTAAATAAAGTGCAGCAAGGTGGCCCAATCCTTTTTGTAGCAAAGGACAAGCCTGGACAAGTTCTTATATAGAGAAAAGCGCTCCCGAGGACACATGGGAATATCATCAAGCTAGTTTTCATCACGTTCATATGATTCGCGTTCGGTACTTTGATAATTTGGTATGTGGGTGGACCGGTGCTTGGGTGATGTCCTTACTTGGACAAGCATCCCACTTATGATTAACCTCTATTGCAAGCATCCACAACTACAACAAAAGTATTAAGGTAAACCTAACCATAGCATGAAACATATGGATCCAAATCAGCCCCTTACGAAGCAACGCATAAACTAGGGTTTAAGCTTCTGTCACTCTAGCAACCCATCATCTACTTATTACTTCCCAATGCCTTCCCTCTAGGCCCAAATAATGGTGAAGTGTCATGTAGTCGACGTTCACATAACACCACTAGAGGAGAGACAACATACATCTCATCAAAATATCGAACGAATACCAAATTCACATGACTACTAATAGCAAGACTTCTCCCATGTCCTCAGGAACAAACGTAACTACTCACAAAGCATATTCATGTTCATAATCAGAGGGGTATTAATATGCATATAGGATTTGAACATATGATCTTCCACCAAATAAACCAACTAGCATCAACTACAAGGAGTAATCAACACTACTAGCAACCCACAGGTACCAATCCCGGACTTAGAGACAAGAATTGGATACAAGAGATGAACTAGGGTTTAAGAGGAGATGGTGCTGGTGAAGATGTCGATGGAGATTGACCCCCTCCCGATGAGAGGATCATTGGTGATGACGATGGCGATGATTTCCCCCTCCCGGAGGGAAGTTTCCCCGGCAGAACAGCTCCACCAGAGCCCTAGATTGGTTCCGCCTCGTGGCGGCAGAGTCTCGTCCCGAAAGCTGGCTTCTGATTTTTTCCTCATCGAAAGACTCCATATAGCAGAAGATGGGCATCAGAGGGCCACCAGGGGGCCCACGAGGTAGGGGGGTGTGCCCTCCACCCTCGTGGGTAGGGTTTGCCCCCCCCACCCTTGGTGAACTTGTTGCACTCAGTATTTTTTATATATTCTGAAAATGACTTCCGTGAAGTTCCAGGACTTTTGGAGCTGTGTAGAATAGGTCTCTAATATTCTCTCCTTTTCCAGCCCAGAATCCCAGCTGCCGGCATTCTCCCTCTTTATGTAAACCTTGTAAAATAAGAGAGAATACCTCGCACAGTGATCAAATCTCAAGCACTCGTGGACTTCATCAATGATTGGACCGAGTTGCAGGCTCGAGATGAAAAGCCAGACAACACTTATTGGACTATTCACTTTGATGGGTCCAGGCAATTGGAGGGCTCGGGGGCTGGAATCATATTAACTTCCCCACGAGGTGACAAGTTTTGTTATGTTCTTCGCTTAATGTTCCCTTGCACTAACAATGCAGCTGAGTATGAGGCCTTACTCCACGGTCTTCGGATGGCTAAGGAGATGAACTTAAGTCGGGTTAAGTGCTTCGGTGATTCGGACCTGGTGGCTCAACAGGTATCTGGCACTTGGGATTCTAAGGACCCACTCATGGCTGCATATCGACGAGAGGTGGACATAGTGGTTGGTCATTTCAAGGGCTATCAAGTTGACCATATAGACCGGTGAAAGAACGAAGCGACGGACGCTTTAAGTCGTCTAGGCTCTCAGTGTAAACTGGTGCCACCTAATGTCTTCCTCGACGTACTGCATAATCCGTCGGTCAAGATACCCACAGAGGAGGAGTTGGCTATTCCTGACCCAGAGGCCAGTTGGTGGCGGCTTTGCATATTATACCGGATTGGACAGTCCCGTACATGGCTTACATGAACCGGGGTGAGTTATCGGAGGATGAAACCTTGGCCCGGCAGATAATCCGGCGATCCAAGTCAATGACCATTATTAATGGGGAGTTACATCGTTACAATGTCACAGGAGCAATTCAGACTTATGTGTCTCCTCAAGAGGGTTGTGAGATTTTGCAAGAAATCCATGAAGGAGATTGTGTTCACCATGCCGGCTCAAAGTCCTTGGTGGCTAAGGCTTTTCGTCACGGCTTTTATTGGTTGACGGGTCATGCTGATGCTGAGGATTTAGTCAAAAGGTGTGATGGTTGTCAAAAATTTGCACGCCGCGCTCATGTTCTGGCTCAGGAGTTGAGAATGATTCCAATTACTTGGCCGTTTGCAACTTGGGGGCTCGATATGGTTGGACCCTTTAAGAGATCCAAGGACAAAAAGACCCACCTATTAGTAGTGGTTGACAAGTTTACCAAGTGGGTAGAGGTAGAGCCAGTTAGTAAGTGTGATGCAGCCACGACGGTTCAATTCATTAAAAAGGTGATATTCCGGTTTGGCTTTCCACATAGCATTATAACTGATAATGGTACTAATCTGTCCAAAGGAGATATGGAGGAATTTTGTCAATGCGAGCACATCCGGCTTGATGTAGCATCAGTGGCTCACCCCAGTCTAATGGTCAAGAAGAGAGGGCAAATCAAGAAATTTTGAGAGGTATCAAACCCCGGCTTATGGTTCCTTTAAAGCGGACGCCGAGTTGTTGGGTAGAGGAGTTACCTTCCATTTTATGGAGTATCAACACCACACCAAACAGGTCTACAGGTTACACGCCTTTCTTCATGGTCTACGGAGCAGAGGCGGTTCTCCCTAGTGACATCCGTCATGACTCGCCCCGGGTGGCGGCTTATGTTGAAGCGGAGAATGATAAAGCACGTCAGGACTCACTGGACCTGTTAGATGAAGAGCGTGATTTAGCAGCAGCATGTTCGGCGATTTATCAACAAGATCTCCGATGTTATCACAGCCGTCGGGTTAAGACGAGAACCTTTCAAGAAGGAGATCTGGTGCTCCGGCTCATCCAGGATGAAACTGATATGCACAAGCTATCCCCACCTTGGGAAGGACCTTTTGTGGTCAGCAAAAACCTGCACAACGGGTCATACTACCTTATCGATGTTCAAGAGCACAAAGACTCACGCAAATCGAAGGAAGAGACCCAGCAGCCATGGAATATAGCTCTTCTTTGGCCTTACTATACTTGAGCCAGCCTCAGTTAAAGCGGGGTCTCTGTTCTTTTTACATCATGTGTGGTTCCATGGGGGCTTCCACTTACAAAGTGGAGTTCTATTAATCCGGCCTATCAAGCCACACAGATATGAAGGAAATCACTAGGGGGGTTGGTCGTATCCGAACCATAGCTACACCTCTTGATCGGTTTAAAACCAAAAAGGGAAATCACTAGGGGGCTTGGTTGTATTTACACCATAGCTACACCTTTTGATAGGCTTAAAAAAGCCAAAAGGAAATTATGTGGAACCAAAGAGAGTCTGTTGCACAAAGCACAACTCAAACATAGGTCACCACTGAGCATTGCTCAAATATTACCTAGGGGCTCTTTGCTTCTCAAAGAACAACGAGCTTATACCCTTGTAATAGGCTATCAAGCCAGGCTTGGAAGCCAGGTGTATTCACCTAAAACCCCGGGTTATCCTGCCTCTTTAAGTAAGCCACTCCATCCAGGTAAACCTGGTATGACCCATCGAACGTTTGACAAGTCAATCTCATAGACCCTGAACTTGTCAAAGTTAAAACGGTGATTGGTTAAAGATTGAGGTCCATCTTAAAAGGCTTTGCAAAATGGTTTAACTCAGCGGCCTGGCAGCCCATGAAAAGCCTCGATTTAGGGCCTGGCAGCCCATGAAAAGCCTTGTACATTTCTTTCGGATTTGCTGTTTTTAATATATTTTGATAAGGGATTTATGAATATTTCTGACAAACCGGTGTTTATTACAACCCGGCGTGGCTTTCAACGCTCAGTTGTCAGTACATGATCAGTTCTAAACCGGCAGTAAATTGCTCCGGTCCGGTTTTGGTTACAGGTCACCAGCATTACATGAGCAATCCGGTGGTAATCATCACCCGGTATGGTTTCTATATGAACCGGCAAGAGGGAAAGGAGTCGTCAACCCTACAGATGGGTATTTTCACTCCTACTATACCAATAGTTGGTCAGCCAACGAAGATATATCACAGGTATCATTTATTTTATATCTGGTTAATACAAATCTTGGTTATCCATCCAAGTTATGTATATATTTTTTGGGCATCATGACCCGTCCAGTGGTAAACCACTAGGACACTTTCAAGTTCTTATATGCAGGAACACAAATCATAATGGACTATGCATAAATAGATCCCAAAGTCAGGACAAGTTTTCAGTATCAAGCAAAACAAACATGCTCGATGGCATGGCAGATAAGGTGTTCATGCTATCCTATTACAAGGCGCTTTCAATACCCCAAATTGAATAAGTGTTTTCAAAGGAGTGGCAGACTGCAGCTGTTAAACCGGCCACCGGTTTAGGATTCCTCATCGGGACAGCTTGACGATGGAGGGTCATCTTGCGCGGTCACATTCTCTTCATCCCTCCGCAGACGCTGGAAATCAACCGTTGACCAATCGATTCCGGTTAAAGCTTGGAAAACGGCCTCTTCATGGATAAGGTTGGAGGGGTCAATGTCAGGAGCGTAAGTATGCTTACGGATTGGCGGCACAAGATCTTCAACATTATGAATCAGCACGGGCTGTCTTTTTCCCTCAGCATCATAAACCGGTTGAAAATGAGATAGATCTGTATCCTCCGCCAGTTTGCTTGCTATCGGCCGCATCTCCTTTGTGAGCCTTCGGAGATCGTCGTTATTGAAGTCTGAGCCATCTTCTTTCACACCAGGATAGCCTTTGATGATATCTGCCGGTTCAAGATCCGGAATCCACACCTTGGCCCGGATTAGCGTGGTCAGCGCACCTGACCTTGCGGCTGATCTCTTCAGTTCGTTGATCCGGCCAGGCAGCATGGTGATGACCCACAAGTATAGGGGATCTATCATAGTCCTTTCGATAAGTAAGAGTGTCGAACCCAACGAGGAGCAGAAGGAAATGATAAGCGGTTTTCAGCAAGGTATTCTCTGCAAGTACTCAAACAAGTGGTAACAGATAGTTTTGTGACGGGATAAATTGTAACGAGCGACAAGTAAAAAAAGCAAATAAAGTGCAGCAAGGTGGCCCAATCCTTTTGTAGCAAAGGACAAGCCGGAACAAACTCTTATAATAGGAAAAGCGCTCCTGAGGACACATGGGAATATCGTCAAGCTAGTTTTCATCACGTTCATATGATTAGCGTTCGATACTTTGATAATTTGATATGTGGGTGGACCGGTGCTTGGGTGCTGTTCTTACTTGAACAAGCATCCCACTTATGATTAACCTCTATTGCAAGCATCCGCAACTACAACAAAAGTATTAAGGTAAACCTAACCATAGCATGAAACATATGGATCCAAATCAGCCCCTTACGAAGCAACACATAAACTAGGGTTTAAGCTTCTATCACTCTAGCAACCCATCATCTACTTATTACTTACCAATGCCTTCCTCTAGGCCCAAATAATGGTGAAGTGTTATGTAGTCGACGTTCACATAACACCACTAGAGGCTAGACAACATACATCTTCTCAAAATATCAAACGAATACCAAATTCACATGACTACTAATAGCAAGACTTCTCCCTTGTCCTCAGGAACAAACGTAATTACTCACAAAGCATATTCATGTTCATAATCAGAGGGGTAATAATATGCATAAAGGATCTGAACATATGATCTTCCACCAAATAAACCAGCTAGCATCAACTACAAGGAGTGATCAACACTACTAGCAACCTACTAGCACCAATCCCGGACTTTGAGACAAGAATTGGATACAAGAGATGAACTAGGGTTTGGAGATGAGATGGTGCTGGTGAAGATGTTGATGGAGATTGCCCTCTCCCGATGAGAGGAGCGTTGGTGATGATGATGGTGATGATTTCCCCCTCCCGGAGGGAAGTTTCCCCGACAGAACAGCTCTGCCGGAGCTCTAGATTGGTTCCGCCTCGGTTCCGCCTCGTGGCGGCGGAGTCTCGTCCCGAAAGGTTGCTTCTTATTTTTTTTCTCATCGAAAGACTTCATATAGGAGAAGATGGACGTCGGAGACCCACCAGGGGGCCCACGAGGTAGGGGGGCGCGCCCCCCACCCTCGTGAGCAGGGTGTGGGCCCCCTGGCCTTCATCTTTGGCGAGGATTTTTCTTTATTTATTTTAAGACGTTCCGTGGAGTTTCAGGACTTTTGGAGTTGCGCAGAATAGGTCTCTAATATTTGCTCCTTTTCCAGCCCAGAATTCCAGCTGCCGGCATTCTCCCTCTTTATGTAAACCTTGTAAAATAAGAGAGAATAGCCATAAGTATTGTGACATAAAGTGAAATAACAGTCCATAATGCGATAAATATCGATATAAAAGCATGATGCAAAATGGACGTATCAACTCCCCCATGCTTAGACCTCGCTTGTCCTTAAGCGAAAAGCCGATAACAATAAATATGTCCTCATGTTTAGAGGTAGAGGCGTCGATAAAAATAAAATACAGACAGGAAGGCATCATGATTATTCTCATAACAGCAACATATATAGATTTTGTCATATGATTACTTATATTCAAGTGATGCTCTATTCACAATGCAAAAGTATAAATCATAAACCTTATTGGGCTCCGACAAACTATAATCTCAGTCATTGAAGCAATTCAATTTATCATAACATCGGAAAGAGTCTATGTCAGAGCTAAAAAGCAAGTCCACATACTCAACTATCATCTAGTCCTTCATGATTGCTAACACTCACGCAATACTTGTGGTTACGGAGTTTTAATCAGACACAGAGAAAGATAGGGGCTTATAGTTTTGCCCCACAACCTTTTACCTCAAGGGCAATGTCAACAATAATGGTTCATGCTCCCCTACATCCAATTAGATATATATATATCATGTTCTTTCCAACATGCTGAGCTTGCCAAAGGATAAAATGAAAAAGAAAAGGTGAAGATCACCATGACTCTTGCATAAGGTAGAAGATAATAATAAAGGATAGGCCCTTTGCAGAGGGAAGCAGAGGTTGCCATGCGCTTTTATGGTTGGATATATAAAATCTCGATGCGAAAGAATGTCACTTTATATTGCCCCTTGTGATATGAACCTTTATTATGCAGTCTGTCGCTTTTATTACTTCCACATCACAAGATCGTATAAAGCTTATTTCTCCCACACCAATCAATCATACATATTTAGAGCAATTTTTTTATTACTTTACACCGATGACAACTTACTTGAAGGATCTTACTCAATCCATAGGTAGATATGGTGGACTCTCGTGGCAAAACTGGTTTAGGGATTTTGGAAGCACAAGTAGTATTTCTACTTGGTGCTAAGAATTTGGCTAGCATGAGGGGGAAAGGCAAGCTCAACAAGTTAGAGGATCCATGACAACATACTTTATCTCAGATATAAGAAATACATAACTCATTACGTTGTCTTCCTTGTCCAACATCAACTCTTTAGCATGTCATATTTTAATGACTGCTCCAATTCATAAAAGATGTCAATGATAATATATCTATATGTGAAACCTCTCTTTCCTTATTACTTCCTATTAATTGCAACAATGACCAAAGCTATGTCTGCCAACTCCCAACAACTTTTAATCATCATACTCTTTCTATGTGAAGTCATTACTCTCAATAAGATCAATATGAACTTGTTGTTTCTTTTTATTCTTTTTCTCTTTTCTTTTATTCACCTAAGATCATGGCAAAATAATCAGGCCCTTGACTTAACACTAATCTTTATTATATATAACTCACGGACTCGATTACATAGAGAGATCATAAAACAAAACTCAAAACTAGATCAAGCCATAAACTTTATTCTACTAGATCAAGATACTACTAATAGGATCGAACTAAGAAAAACGGTAAAGATAGGAGATGTGATTGTGATACGATACCGGGGCACCTCCCCCAAGCTTGGCAGTTGCCAAGGGGAGTGCCCATACCCAGATACTCAATTCTTATTTGTTGGAGGAGACGGTGGAGGTATTGTTGATGATGCGGGCTTGTTATCCATCTTCCAAGGCATAAGTTCACCATCATAGAAAGATGATCGAGTCTCCGGAATCCTCAAATCTGCAGCCAAACTCATTCTTTTGAATCTATATTCATACTCACAGTTTTGGTTTTGAAGGTCATAGACTTGGGCTTGGAGGTGCTAGATCTTCTCATGTAGCTTGAAGATGGCCTCCTCGGTATTCTTGGCATCCGGCTTGTAGTTGTTGGTGAACTCCGCGAGCATCATGTGGCTAGCGTTGATTCCACGCTCCACCATCCTTTGGCACTTGAAAACTTGTTGCTCCACTGCTTCGAGCCTCGTCTCCATGCTTCCGGTCCCCTTTGGTCCCTCTTCATCACGGATGTGCAGCAACCCATCACGCATCTCAATGGTTTGAGGGTGTCGCAACACCTCCGCAAGGTAAGGGTTGATGACCTTCTCGAAGAACTTGTCCTTGGAGGCGCTTGGGGCCGTCATGATAACCTAGATCTGTCAGAAAAACAGCTCGAAACAAGAACAAGAGATTTTTGCGTGATACGGGAGTCAAAACCTTCGGGAGAATATATAATGAATTTTTACCGACCAAAATACGTAACGTACAGGAAAACGAAGTCCGTAAGGCACACGAGGTGCTCACGAGGCAGGGGGCACGCCCAGAGGGGTAGGGCGCGCCCACCACCCTCGTGGGGCCCTCGTGTCCTTCCCGGACTGCTACTTATTTTTCTATTTTTCTAAATATTCCAAAACGGAGAAATATTTCCTTAGAAATTGTTTTGGCGTCAGTTTACTTACCGTACCACATACCTATTCCCTTTCGGAGTCTGAAACGTTCCGGAAAGTGTCCCTTATGTATTCCTCCGGGGTTACGGTTTCAATAATATTGGTTTCAACATTTATGGGATTACCTGAGATATAATGTTTGATTCTTTGACCATTTACCACCTTCGGATTTATGCCTTCGAAGTTGTTGATTTTTATTGCACCGGAACGATAGACCTCCTCGATAACATAGGGGCCTTCCCATTTAGAGAGAAGTTTTCCTGCAAGAAATCTTAAATGAGAGTTGTATAGCAATACATAATCACCTACATTAAACTCACGCTTTTGTATCCTTTTGTCATGCCATCTTTTAACTTTTTCTTTAAATAACTTGGCATTTTCATATGCTTGGGTTCTCCATTCATCAAGTGAGCTAATATCAAATAACCTCTTCTCACCGGCAAGTTTGAAATCATAGTTTAGCTCCTTAATAGCCCAATATGCCTTATGTTCTAGTTCGAGAGGTAAGTGACATGCTTTTCCATATACCATTTTATATGGAGACATACCCATAGGATTTTTGGATGCAGTTCTATATGCCCATAATGCATCATCAAGTTTCTTAGACCAATTCTTTCTAGACCTATTAACAGTCTTTTGCAAAATTAATTTGAGCTCTCTATTGCTCAACTCTACTTGACCACTAGACTGTGGGTGATAAGGAGATGCAATTCTATGATTAACATCATATTTAGCAAGCATTTTACGAAAAGCACCATGAATGAAGTGTGAACCACCATCAGTCATTAAATATCTAGGGACTCCAAACCTCGGAAAAATAACTTTCTTAAGCATTTTGATAGAAGTGTTATGATTAGCACTACTAGTTGGAATAGCTTCTACCCACTTAGTAACGTAATCAACAGCAACTAAAATATGTGTGTATCCATTAGAGGCAGGAAAAGGTCCCATATAATCAAAGCCCCAAACATCAAACGGTTCAATAACAAGAGAATAATTCATAGGCATTTCTTGACGTCTACTAATATTACCAATTCTTTGACATTCATCACATGACAAGACAGACTTACGGGCATCCTTGAAGAGAGTAGGCCAATAAAAACCAGATTGCAATACCTTATGTGCAGTTCTATCTCCAGTGTGGTGTCCTCCATAAGACTCGGAATGACACTTGTGTAGGATCTATTCCTGTTCATGCTTAGGTACACAACGTGTAATAACACCATCTACTCCTTCTTTATAAAGATGGGGGTCATCCCAAAAGTAATGTCTCAAGTCATAGAAGAATTTTTCCTTTTGCTGGTATGTGAAGCTAGGTGGTATAAACTTAGCAACAATATAATTAGCATAATCAGCATACCATGGAGTACTACGAGAAGTACTTATAACATTTAATTGTTCATCAGGAAAGCTATCATTAATAGGTAGTGGGTCATCAAGAATATTTTCTAACCTAGACAAGTTGTCTGCAACAGGGTTCTCAGCTCCCTTTCTATCAACAATATGCAAATCAAATTCTTGTAGCAAGAGAACCCATCTAATAAGTCTAGGCTTAGCATCTTTCTTTTCCATAAGATATTTAATAGCAGCATGATCAGTGTGAATAGTTACTTTAGAATCAACAATATAAGGTCTGAACTTATCATAAGCAAATACAACTGCTAAAAGCTCTTTTTCAGTAGTAGCATAATTTCTTTGAGCATTGTCTAGAGTCTTACTAGCATAATGAATAACATTTAATTTCTTATCAACTCTTTGCCCTAGAACAACACCTACAGAATAATCACTAGCATCACACATAATTTCAAAGGGTAAATTCCAATCAGGTGGTTAAACAATAGGTGCAGAGACTAATGCTTTCTTAAGTATTTCAAATGCTTCTACACAATCATCATCAAAGACAAATGGTATATCTTTTTGCAATAAATTAGTCAGAGGCCAAGAAATTTTTGAGAAGTCCTTAATGAACCTCCTGTAAAATCCGGCGTGACCAAGGAAACTTCTTATACCTTTGATGTCCTTGGGACATGGCATCTTTTCAATAGCATCAACGTTTGCTTTATCAACTTCAATACCTCTTTCAGAAACTTTGTGCCCCAAGACAATACCTTCATTAACCATAAAGTGGCACTTTTCCCAATTCAAGACAAGATTAGTTTCTTCACATCTCTGCAAAACTCGATCAAGATTGCTCAAGCAATCGTCAAAAGAGGAACCATAGACCGAAAAGTCGTCCATGAAAACCTCACAAATCTTTTCACAAAAGTCAGAGAATATAGCCATCATGCATCTTTGAAAGGTAGCAGGTGCATTACATAAACCAAAAGGCATACATCTATAAGCAAAAGTACCAAAAGGGCAAGTAAAAGTAGTCTTTGATTGATCTTTAGCCGACACAGGTATTTTAGAGAAACCAGAATAACCATCTAGAAAGCAATAATGTGTGTGTTTGCATAATCTTTCTAGCATTTGATCAATAAAAGGTAAGGGGTAATGATCTTTCTTAGTAGCTTTATTTAATTTGCGGAAATCAATTACCTTCCTATAACCTGTGATAATTCTTTGTGGAATCAATTCATCTTTATCATTAGGAACAACAGTAATACCTCCCTTCTTAGGGACACAATGGACAGGACTTACCCACTCACTATGAGCAACAGGATAAATTATACCTGCCTCCAGAAGCTTAAGTATTTCTTTTCTTACCACTTCTTTCATTTTAGGATTCAGACGTCGTTGAGGATCACGAACTGGTTTGGCATCTGCTTCCAAATTTATTTTATGTTGACATAGAGTGGGGCTAATGCCCTTAAGATCATCAAGAGTATATCCAATAGCAGCACGATGCTTCTTCAGAGTTTTCAATAATCTTTCTTCTTCATGCTCTGAATGGTTAGCACTAATAATAACAGGATATATCTTCTTTTCATCAAGATAAGCATATTTAAGATTATCAGGCAACGGTTTAAGCTCAAACACGAGATCACCCTTGGGTGGAGGAGGATCTCCTAAATTTCAACAGGCAAATTGTGTTGCAGAATAGGTTCCTGTTTAAAGAATACTTCATCTATTTCCCTTCTTTCATTCATGAACATATCATTTTCATGGTCTAGCAAATAGTGTTCTAAAGGATCACTAGGAGGTATGACAATAGAAGCAAGACCAATAATTTCATCCTTACTAGGTAATTCTTCCTCACGATGTTGTTTAATAAATTTAGAGAAATTAAACTCATGAACCATATCATCCAAACCAACAGTAACAATATTCTTAGTGCAGTCTATGGTAGCATTGACGGTATTTAAGAAGGGTCTACCAAATATAATGGGACAAAAGCTATCTTGTGGAGAAATAAGAACAAGAAAATCAGCAGGATATTTAGTTTTCCCACACAAGACTTCAACATCTCTAACAATTCCAATTGGTGCAATAGTATCTCTATTAGCAAGTTTAATAGTAACATCAATATCTTCTAACTCAGCAGGTGCAATTTCATTCTTAATTTCTTTGTATAAGTCATGAGGTATAACACTAGCACTAGCACCCATGTCACATAAGCCATGATAACAATGATCTCCTATTTTAACAGAAATAACAGGCACGCCTACCACAGGTCTATGTTTATCCTTATCACACGGTTTAGCAATTCTAGCACTTTCACCTTCGAACTGAATAACATGCCCATCAATATTATCAGACAAGAGATCTTTAACAATAGAAATATTAGGTTCTACTTTAACTTGCTCAGGAGGTGTATAAGTTCTGATATTGCTTTTACGAACAACAGTTGAAGCTTTATCATGATCCTTTATTCTAACAGGGAAAGATGGTTTCTCAATATAAGAAGTAGGAACAATAGGATCATTATAAGTGACAGTCTTTTCTTCAACTTTAATAGGTGCAACTACTTTAACTTCTATGGGAGGATGATATTTAAACCACTTCTCCTTAGGGAGATCAACATAGGTAGCAAAAGATTCACAGAAAGAAGCTACTATCTCATAATCAAGTCCATATTTAGTGCTAAACTTACGGAAAATATTGGTATCCATAAAAGATTTAACACAATCAAACTTAGGTGTCATACCTGACTCCTTACCTTCTTCGAGGTCCCAATCTTCAGAGTTGCGTTTAATTCTATCCAATAAATTCCATCTGAATTCAATAGTCTTCATCATAAAAGAGCCAGCACAAGAAGTATCGAGCATGTTGCGATTGTTTTCAAAAAGCCGAGCATAAAAAATTTGCATAATTATTTCTCTCTGGAGCTCCTGATTGGGGCATGAATATAACATTGATTTAAGCCTCCCCCAAGCTTGAGCGATGCTTTCTCCTTCGCGAGGCCAGAAATTATATATATAATTGCGATCACGATGAACAAGATGCATAGGGTAATACTTTTGATGAAATTCCAGCTTCAAACTTTTATAGTCCCACGATCTCATATCATCACATAGCCTATACCATATCAATGCGTCTCCCTTCAAAGATAAAGGGAAGACCTTCTTCTTGGCAACATCATCGGGTATACCTGCAAGCTTAAATAATCCACAAACTTCATCCACATATATTAAGTTCTCATCAGGATGTTTTATTCCATCTCCTGTAAAAGGATTAGCTAGCAGTTTTTCCATCATAGCCACAGGAAATTCAAAAGGAGTTTCATTAATAGGTTCAGTAGGTTGAGGAGCAACTCTTTGCTCTAGTGGACAGGGTGAAGATACCCCGAACAAGCCCCTCAGAGAATTACTTTCCATAGTAACAAGTCACAGTAAATTTCAGCACACTATATAAATTTCTCCTTACCAAATTCCACTTACCAAAGGCGCTACACTCCCCGGCAATGGCGCCAGAAAAGAGTCTTGATGACCCACAAGTATAGGGGATCTATTGTAGTCCTTTCGATATGTAAGAGTGTCGAACCCAACGAGGAGCAGAAGGAAATGATAAGCGGTTTTCAGCAAGGTATTCTCTGCAAGTACTGAAACAAGTGGTAACAGATAGTTTTGTGACGGGATAAATTGTAACGAGCGACAAGTAACAAAAGAAAATAAAGTGCAGCAAGGTGGCCCAATCCTTTTGTAGCAAAGGACAAGCCGAAACAAACTCTTATAATAGGAAAAGCGCTCCCGAGGACATATGGGAATATCGTCAAGCTAGTTTTCGTCACGTTCATATGATTAGCATTCGATACTTTGATAATTTGATATGTGGGTGGACCGGTGCTTGGGTGCTGTTCTTACTTGAACAAGCATCCCACTTATGATTAACCTCTATTGCAAGCATCCGCAACTACAACAAAAGTATTAAGGTAAACCTAACCATAGCATGAAACATATGGATCCAAATCAGCCCCTTACGAAGCAACACATAAACTAGGGTTTAAGCTTCTATCACTCTAGCAACCCATCATCTACTTATTACTTCCCAATGCCTTCCTCTAGGCCCAAATAATGGTGAAGTGTTATGTAGTCGACGTTCACATAACACCACTAGAGGCTAGACAACATACATCTTCTCAAAATATCAAACGAATACCAAATTCACATGACTACTAATAGCAAGACTTCTCCCTTGTCCTCAGGAACAAACATAATTACTCACAAAGCATATTCATGTTCATAATCAGAGGGGTAATAATATGCATAAAGGATCTGAACATATGATCTTCCACCAAATAAACCAACTAGCATCAACTATAAGGAGTGATCAACACTACTAGCAACCTACTAGCACCAATCCCGGACTTTGAGACAAGAATTGGATACAAGAGATGAACTAGGGTTTGGAGATGAGATGGTGCTGGTGAAGATGTTGATGGAGATTGCCCTCTCCCGATGAGAGGAGCGTTGGAGATGATGATGGTGATGATGATTTCCCCCTCCCGGAGGGAAGTTTCCCCGGCAGAACAGCTCTGCCGGAGCTCTAGATTGGTTCCGCCTCGTGGCGGCGGAGTCCCGTCCCGAAAGGTTGCTTCTTATTTTTTTTCTCATCGGAAGACTTCATATAGGAGAAGATGGACGTCGGAGACCCACCAGGGGGCCCATGAGGTAGGGGGGCGCGCCCCCCACCCTCGTGAGCAAGGTGTGGGCCCCCTGGCCTTCATCTTTGGCGAGGATTTTTCTTTATTTATTTTAAGACGTTCCGTGGAGTTTCAGTACGTTTGGAGTTGCGCAGAATAGGTCTCTAATATTTGCTCCTTTTCCAGCCCAGAATTCCAGCTGCCGGCATTCTCCCTCTTTATGTAAACCTTGTAAAATAAGAGAGAATAGCCATAAGTATTGTGACATAAAGTGAAATAACAGTCCATAATGCGATAAATATCGATATAAAAGCATGATGCAAAATGGATGTATCACATGGCCAGCTTTTTGATAGTTTCTTTTATCAGCAATGGCGGAGGCTTGTTATAAGCTGCAGTGCAAATGGCTCGCTGGGATCCAAAGAACAGCTGTTGTATCAAGGTATAGGCCGCTTTAAGCTTCATCCGCATGTGAGAGCCCAGATGAGCAATGCGGGTCCCTGTCATGGTTAAACATCAGTAAACCGGTCATTGATAAGATATTATGAATTAGACAAACTGCATGAGAGGGTACTTACCAAACACAGCAGAAGTCATGGCGTTAATCTGCCGCTTTAAGCCGGTCAGTCCTTCAACCACCGGCTTCAGGGCTGCCTCTGCGTCCTCGGCCTTCTTTGTTAAACTGGCCTTTTCTGTCTCCTAGTCTGCACGCTCTTTGTTAAAGGTTTGTTTTAGTTTCTCCATAGCTGCTAGGGCATTGGTCAACTCTTCTTTGGATTTGGAAGCCTCTGCTTGCTAAGATTTAACATTCTCTTGAAGATCCACGGTTTGAGCCTCCTTTTTACTCAGCTCAGCCTACAAAGGTGAGATATATCATCAAAATAGGTTATGAAGTACCAAGCGTATAACGAGTTATGCACTTTGTACTTGGGGGCTAATGCCTATTTGCTCTATCATCAACATATTTTTCACAAGTCTCAAGTACAATGCAAGAATTATCCTTAGCACTTGGGGGCTAATGTACATCTGTTCAAAGCTGACGCATTGATTCAAGACCCGATTTACCTTGGAAAGATAAACCGGCCCTTGGGGGCTACACCGATGAAAACTACAGGAATATAATGATAAAGTACCGGTTTATTTCCAAAGATCACTTGACATATGGAGGATCAGCATGCAAGGATTAAGACATTACAAATACCCGATCTATGATTGTTATCATAAACCAGCCCTTGGGGGCTACTTGAGTTGATATTTACAAATTGGATTTACGAAAGGGGAAGTGATGAAAATACCTCATAGCGCTCCTTCATCAAGTTCACCAAACCGGCTTCATAATCACTGTTTGAGTGCAGACGGTTTAGAAAACCAGAGTGGAGTTCTTGAGCGCTGAGATGGGCATAGCTTGACAAGTCGGTGCTCCATTTGCCTTTTTCCATGGCAGCACGTTCTTCCTTGGCACTATGTTTGGCCAAAATTACAGGATGTCTAGGGGAGGTGTGACCAATACTAGTAATGATAACTTCGCCTTCTTTGTCTCCAGCAGTCTTTTCTGGAGATGATGGGGTGTCAGTAGCTCTCACCGTACTAGAAGATTTATCATCAGCCCGGATTGGATCTGTCGGTTCATCATCAGGCACAACAGTGTCAACTTCTGGTTGTTCATCAGTAATGTGATCTTGAGGGGGTGGTTCATCAAAGGTAGCTTCAGGATTTGGACCCTCCGGTTCAACCGTTTGCTCCGGTTCAATGACCACCTGGTCTTCGGGCGGATTGTTCACCCGAGCCTTTTTGCTGGGTCTGGCTTTGGCTCTAAAACAGAATAAGATGGGAAAGTTAAGCATAGCATATAAACTATGAAAACGTCAAAAGAAGGGGTTGAGGTACTTACCCAGCTACAGTTTTTAGAGGAGGAAGTTGGGTCGTTGTTGACTCGCCAGAGGATGAACGAGGTGTCACCTGATAATTCGAATCAGGCGGATTAAGAGGTTGTCAGAAATAGCTTGCCTTGGGATAAGAGGTGTCAGAAGTGGGTGAGACCTCAGATCGGCGCTTTCGAACCGGGGTGTCTGGTAAACCGGCTGAAGTGACCTTTTGGCTGATGTGTCGGGTTGTGCGGCGAGTCTCGTGCTGTTGCGTCTTCAAAAGAAATGTTGGATCCAAGTGAGCAAGAGGATGAGAAAAGCTTACTTTCCGGACCGCTTGAAAGGATTTTTTGTGTTGACATAGAGTCTGAACCGGAGGAAAGGATAATTACCTCTGCATCGTCAGCTTGGCTGCCCTCAACGTCCTCTTGATAAGTATCATTGTCAATGAGATGCATGAAAAGTGAACCAAATGAATCAAGTTCGACCTCAACTTCCGGTTCATCCGGGTCGTCATCCAGTTCCATACAGATGCGTTTAGGTGCCTTCCGCTTTGTGGTTTTCTTGACGGCTTTTGTTTTAGGACGGGAAGGCTTTGCCGCTTTCTCTTGAGGCTTCTTCTTCCAGAACGGATCATCACCCTGTTTAAAAATAAGCAGAAGGGTATTCAGAGATTGGACAATATAAAGGTATCAAGTGTAAAGGGAAGAACAATGCTTACAGCTGGCGGTTTGTTTTTCGTGTAAAAAGGGTCTAATTCGGTTTGGCGGCAGACAGCTTCTGACTCGTTCAATATTTTCTTAACAGCTTCAGTAACTTCTTCATCTGTTAGCTGAATATTGATATGACGTTGGGAGTCTTCTACTTCACCAGTATACTCGCACATTAAGCCGGAGCGGCGACTTAACGGCAAGATGCTCCAAGATATCCAACAACGGACAAAGTCTACACCTGTCAAACCGTTGGCCAAGAAGGCTCTCAGCTTGGCGAGTTGAGGTGCGTACGGGGCCTGTTCCTGGGCACTTAGGCGTTGTGGAATTGGATGAGTATTGGCAAGCCAGTGGGCATGGTAACCCGGCAGAGGATTCTTGTCTTCAAGGGAGGTGTCTTTACAGTAGAACCAAGTTTGATTCCACTCTTTGGGGTGACTGCAGCTTGGCATGAGGAAATTCAACCTCTTTTCTTTTTTGAATGGAGACGCCACCAAGTTTAGTATTGGGTCCGTCTACAAATTCAGTGCGCCGGTTCAGATGGAAGAAATCCCAGAACAGCTCAATGGTTAGCTCTTCTTGTAGGTACACTTCACAGAAAACTTGAAAGTTGCATATATTGGATACCAAGTTGGGTCCAATATCTTGAGGGTGGAGTTGAAAGCTGGCAAGCACATCTCGGAAAAACTTTGACCCGGGCGGTTTGAAACCATAGACTATGTGATCAACAAACACCACTACCTCACCCTGCTTAGGGGTGGGAGGATTTTCTGGCCCAGGAACTCGCCAACGGATCTCATTCTTCTTTGGTAAGGTGCCGATCTTAACCATTCCGTTCAGTTGCTCCTCTGTGACCCGGGAGGGAGCCCAGTTGCAGGAATAAAACTGCTTGGCCATTGCAAGTGAAAGGCTGGAAAGAAATGTTGGTTTAGCAATTCATTCATAGTGATGCATAAGGTGCAACAGAACAAAGGAATTCAAGTATGTAAGATTGGTAAACTAGAGGATGATATAATTATGAATGACAAGGCGATAAGTGGAAAAAGAGATATACACATATTATTAAACCGGAGTATGACAACGGAGATAAAGAGATATACATATATAATTATGAACCCGCCAACGGAGAGGCGGAAGCGAAGATCGGCGACGGCGGTGGCGCTCGGGTGCAGGGGTGTCGCAAGGAGGAAGAGGAAGCGAGGAGACGGAGGGAAAAAAGGAAATGACACTTGGCCCTATTTATAAGGTAAAGGGGGAGGTGACACACGCGAGAATCGAGGAGCCCGAATATTGGATACCTAGCAGGAGCGGTCGCCTCGATTTTCGGGGGTTCATTAACTGAAGGTGAGATGTATCATTTTTAAATAACAAGGTGACATCATGGCGATTTAACATGATCCTGGAGTATGACTTCACGACGGTTTACAAGATCAAGGAGAAGATGCAAAGGAGGAATTTTTCTAAGTGTTGAAGATTGACATGAACAAGTTCAAATCAATCCGGGGCCTAATGTTGGGGATATTACTACTGGATGTAAACCGGCCAGGAGTAGCTGGATTAACTCCATGAAGATTAGAAGCCCGTGAAGACGTAAGGATGGTGGCGCTTTATAAAGGCCCAAGGCCCAAAAGCGAGTTAAGGCCTGTAGATGTAAACCGACTTTCCCGTGTAACTTGCATTGTAAGATAGGAAGGTTAGAGACCGAGCCGAACACGTTTATGATCCGGCCTCGGGACTCTGTAAACCGGCGGGCGTCAACCTGTGTATATAAAGGGACGACCCGACAGCGGTTTAGGGACAACAGACAACAACTCAAGTGCCAGGCAAAGCGGATTCGCTCCCTGGTCATCGAAACCCTAGCAATACCAACACAACTAGACGTAGGCTTTTACCTTCATCAAAGGGGCCGAACTAGTATAAAAATCCTCGTGTCCCTTGTCTGGTTTAACCCCTTTAAGCTAACCCGTACCGATGGCTCCACGACTAAGTCCTTTCACGAGGACATAGGCCGTGACAAACCCACGACATATACCGTGTTTTCACCATGGCCCAGGCTTCTCCCGCACCTTCCCGACAGGCTGATATCTTCCACAGTTGAAAGCGCCGCCGCGCTCCCATCAATAGTTGTATAAGCTCCTCCATCTTTCCTAGAGGGGAGGCGGATGGCCATAGGGCCTTGGCAACACTTCGCATCGCCTTCCGAGCTTGCTCGTGCACCTGCAACAGCTCTTGTAGCAAATTGCTCGAAGATCCGAACATCTCCTCTTCGGGACGACCGGTCAGCACACCTGCAGACATAACTCTATCAGTCCCTTCTATCTCCAAAATATTCGAAGGTAAGTTCGACCACATACTGAATATGCCAGCTCACAGCCTTTTATTCTCCTTTACGGAGTCCGCCAGCTGGGCCCGTACATCTTTCAGTTCCTCGCCCAGTTGGGTATTCGAATCCTGGAGCTTGTTTTTCTCCATCACGACTTTTGTTAGCACACGCTCGCACGCGGCTAGCAGTTTTTTGGCTTCTCGTTCTCCTCTTTGAGCGGCTTTCAGTTGCCCTTGCAGTTGATCTAATGATCCTATTAAGAGGTGAGCAACCGTGTTAGAATTATTGGTATACCATTATGTTTTCTCGATGGAGGGAAACATTACTAGGAGACGCCTTCTTGGATTTCTCCAGTTCGGCATTGGCACCAGTTAGCTGGGTCTGATACTTTTCTAGTTCCTGAGATAACAGATTGTTCTTCTCCGTAAGCACCTGATTATACAATGATCCTTAAATCAGTTGTATCAACTGCTTTAAGTCTCGGGGGCTACTGGTGTATGATTATTAAATCTACGCTTACCCACATATCTTTCAGATGTTGGTCCGTGGCTCTGGCAAGCCCATCCCAAGCAGCTCGGATGTACGCATCGACCGAGCTGAAGGCATCAAATGCCTCCTTTGAAAAGCCAGGGTCACGAAGAACGGCCCTCCGACAACGATGATTCATAGCGCTCTCCACTTCAGAGTTCGTGATGGACATATCGTCCGAATCCTCTGTGGAAGGACAGTTTGGCGCCACTCCCATGTCAGTCCCTATCCTTTGGGCAGGGTCCAGAACCTGACTAGTGGAGGCACGTCTGACCGGATCCCCGGACATAGTCCGGCGGATACTTTTCCTGATAGAATGCGGCGAATGGCATCACAATTTGATGTGGCGATCAGAAGGTATATTCTTGAAAAGAAAAGCCTTACCTCTTTGATGAGGGTTCTGCCGTATTATCATTTGCCTTCCTCTTCGAAGTTGTGTTCGGCACGGGCGCCGATCTCCTCGGAGACGCTTCTAGAGCATGTTGCGATGTCGAGCGCCTCCCCTTTGGAACACAGAATAGTGTGTGGGTGAGGCATAGTAAGGGAACTCTTTCGAAGAAAGTGCCTTTTAAATTACTTACATGCGAAGCAGGAAGGAGGCTGGGGTAATCGGCGATGATAGGTACTTCCATACCATTGTAGCTCGTATGATAGAATATTCCATCCTCGAGCTCCACAAATATGTCTAGATCTTCTTCAAACCCGGGGTCAAGATCCCGGTTGTGACCCTCCGGCTGAGGGGTGGGGTTATGGATCCCCTCGAGAGCCTTTCGCCATTCCTGTTATGAGTGGATAGGATATTTCCCATCAAAAATAATTCAGGGAGAGGAGTAAAATGGTGGGGTCAGAACTTACCCAGCTAGGGGGGTTATACATGGAAAACCCGTCCCGACATTGGAGATGGGTGAACTCCTCCTTCTCCCCTTTATACAGTTCGGCCAATATTTTGGCCAAAGCGGCGGGGGTCTTTGGGCCCTTCCGACCGCAGCATGAGGCGTCGTCTTCCCCATTGTAGTGCCACATGGGAAGCCCTCTATACTGGAGTAGTTGGACCCCCGCACTATGGAGATCGCCATTACCTCGACTATTAACAATCCGGACTGGGCGAGCATCTTAATCTTGCCTAGCAGCTGACTGACCTCTGCGCCATCCTCTTCCTCGAGGCTCTGAGGACGCCAGTTATGGCATTTCTTCAATGGAGCACTTGAAAATTTGGGGAGGCCCATTCGGACTGGGTCGGGAAGAGCGACGTCGCCAATATAGAACCATTCGGAAGGCCACTCTTCGGAAGCCTTCTTCGGCGTGCCAGACAGGTATCCGGTTCCGGCCATATGCCACACTTCGGCTCCCCCACTTCAAATATTAACCTTCCTTGATTACGAGGGACGAGGTAGAACAGTCTTCTCCATAAATCAAAATGGGCCTCGCAACCCAGGAATAGCTCGCATAGAGCGACATAACCCGCAATATGCAGGATGGAGGCGGGAGTGAGACTGTGCAGTTGGAGGCCATAATACTCCAGCAGTCCTCGGAGGAAGGGATGGATTGGAAATCCGACACCTCTTAACAAGAAGGGAACGAAGCATACTCGTTCCCCCTGGACGGATTGGGGAAGTTCTCCACCTGAACCCCGCCATTGAAGGACGTCAGCCCTGCTCGTACGGGGACTAAATCCGCGGGAGGAAGAAAGCCCTGTTTTTGCAGCTTCACCAGCTGACTGTGAGATACGGAACATCTCTCCCAATCACCCTTTTCGGAGTGGTGGGGATGAGAGGAAGAGCTGGGAACGCTAGCCATGTTGGGGTGGTTCTGCTCCGCAAGCTCTGAGGATTTTTTCCGTGAAGTTTGGAGTGGATCTGAGATCTATTCTCTTTAAATAGGCACCTTTTTGGTATGGTTAGGGTGGTATGTGTAAAAATACCCCGACCTCTTGTATTCACTCGACACGTGGAAGCTAAAGTTAGGAAGGCGCGGAAGCCGAGGGGTACGACATTAAATGGAGAGCCGAATACATCGCTTTGAAGTCATTGGAGGAGGAACCCGCCTTGCAATGCTGAAGACTATTTGCATGCCGGACACCTCAACATTGAAGTCTGGTTCAGGGGCTACTGAGGGAGTCCTGGACTAAGGGGTCGTCGGGCGTCCGACCTATTGAACATGGGTCGGACTGATGGGTTGTGAAGATACGAAGACCGACGACTCTACCCGTGTCCGGATGGGACTCTCCTTGGCGTGGAAGGCAAGCTTAGCGATCAAATATGAAGATTCCTTTCTCTGTAACTGACCCTATGTAACCCCAGATCCCTTCGGCGTCTATATAAACCGGAGGGCTAGGGGCGTAGACATATATCCTCATAATCATAGTCAGACATGCTAGACTTTTAGGGTTTAGCCATTACGATCTCATGGTAGATCAACTCTTGTAATACTCATATTCATCAAGATCAATCAAGCAGGAAGTAGGGTATTACCTCCATAGAGAGGGCCCGAACCTGGGTAAACATTGTGTCCCCCGTCTCCTGTTATCATCAACCTTGGACGCACAGTTCGGGACCCCCTACCCGAGATCCGCCAGTTTTGACACCGACAACCACCTCATCAAAGTACACGTGCTGCGAAGTGTAGATGCGGTGGGACACTGGACCATAGCACTGGTAACCTTTGGTGTTGGGAGGTTAATCAAGAAATATGCAAGGAACCGACCGGGAAGCGAGTTTGTGAGGGGTGGTGGACGCGGTGCTAGGATAACAGAGACACCTGAAAATGCGAAGACCATCATAAGATGGGGATGCACCGAAGAGGAACTAGTGAGGAGCATAGTTCTAGCAAGGACGACACAGGCGGATGTTAATGAGAAGGCTGGCGGTCGCAAGAGCGTCCGGCCAAAAATGAGGAGGCACGTTGGAGTGTAAGAGCAACATGCGGACACAGTCATTAAGAGTGCGGATGACACGCTCGGCGCAGCCATTCTGCTGTGATGTGTAGGGGCAAGTAGGCGAAAAATGGTGCTGTGAGATGCGAGGAGATCGCGGACGACAACGTTATCGAACTCTTTTCCGTTGTCACTTTGCAAGGCAAGAATAGGATGACCAAACTGTGTGGTGACATATGAGTAAAAAGCGGTGAGTGTGGCAAGGGCGTCGGACTTGCGACGGAGAGGAAATGTCCACACATAATGGGAAATCATCTAATATCACCAAATAGTATAGATAACCTATGTTGCTTGCAACCAGAGATGTCCAAACATCACTATGCAATAACTAAAATGAAAAAGTGGAAATGTATGTAGACTCGCTAAAGGGAAGACGAACGTGCTTGCCGAGACGGCAGACCTCGCAAGTGTGGTTGTCAACCTTATTACATGAGAATGAAAAACTCTGAATAATATGACGCAAAACTATGGAGTTGGGATGATCGAGGCGGGCGTGCCAAAGATCGACACTATCGGCGAGGGCAGCTGGACGGGTGGTGGTTGTCGGTGTCAAAACCGGCGAATCTCGGGTATGGGGTCCCGAACTGTGCGTCTAGGATCGATGGTAACAGGAGACAGGGGACACGATGTTTACCCAGGTTCGGGCCCTCTCTATGGAGGTAATACCCTACTTCCTGCTTGATTGATCTTGATGAATATGAATATTACAAGAGTTGATCTACCACGAGATCGTATGGCTAAACTCTAGAAGTCTAGCCTATGTGGGTATGGTAATGAGTATATGCGTTGTCCTTTCCGGACTATCCCCTTCAGTTTATATAGACACCAAGGGGATCTAGGGTTTACATGGAGTCGATTACATAAAAGGGAATCTTCCGTCGCCAAGCTTGCCTTCCACGCCAAGCAGAGTCCAATCCGGACACGAGTATGGTCTTCGATCTTCACAGCCCATCAGTCTGGCCAATGGATATCAGGCCGGACATCCGAGGACCCCTTAGTCCAGGACTCCCTTAGTAGCCCCTGAACCTGGCTTCAATGATGAGGAGCCCGGCGCGGAGATTTGTCTTCGGCATTGCAAGGCGGGTTCCCCCTTCCGAACTCTAGAATATTCTTCGGACGAAGGAAGTATATCCGGACCTGTGTATATAATGGCAGAGAATATACTTGTTGATAACTGTTCATGACATCATATCATGCCTGCCCGGTTGCTATTTCCAACCGTCAGCTAGCGTGTCGCCCCATGTCTCGGGGTGCGGTTTTACTAGCACGTCTCGTCAGGGCAGAGATCGTTTCCCTTTATTTATGGGATTTTCATTAATGCAGGCATGGGTAACCCAACCGTCCCCTGGGTACAACTCCTTGGTAATAGGTAAGTTTAGAGACCCCGGGGGAGACGCGCAGTATTCGGGGCCTTTATATAGAGAGCATGTCTTCTTCTTCCCTTGCGCTTGCTCCTTCCTCAACCCCAGCCACCCCAAGTTCCAACCCTCGGGTTCCAATCACCACCAGCCTTAGTCATGTCCGGACCCAACCGTCAAGTGCTACCTCTTCAGCACTGCGTTGGATTTCCTTGAAGAGGAAAGGATGATGCAGCAAAGTAGCGTAAGTATTTCCCTCAGTTTTTGAGAACCAAGGTATCAATCCAGTAGGAGGCTACGTGTGAGTCCTTCATACATGCACAAAACAAATAACTCCTCGCAACGAACGCGATAAGGGGTTGTCAATCCCTTCACGGTCACTTACGAGAGTGAGATCTGATAGATATGATAAGATAATATTTTTGGTATTTTTGTGATAAAGATGCAAAGTAAAAAAGCAAAGTAAATAACTAAGTATTGGAATATTAATATGATGAAGATAGACCCGGGGGCCATAGGTTTCACTAGTGGCTTCTCTCAAGAGCATAATTATTTTACGGTAGGTGAATGGATTACTGTTGAGCAATTGATAGAATTGAGCATAGTTATGAGAATATCTAGGTATGATCATGTATATAGGCATCACGTCCGAGACAAGTAGACCGACTCCTGCCTGCATTTACTACTATTACTCCACTCATCGACCGCTATCCAGCATGCATCTAGAGTATTAAGTTCATGAAAACAGAGTAACGCATTAAGCAAGATGACATGATGTAGAGGGATAAATTCATGCAATATGATAAAAAAACATCTTGTTATCCTCGATGGCAACAATACAATACGTGCCTTGCTGCCCCTACTGTCACTGGGAAAGGACACCGCAAGATTCAACCCAAAGCTAAGCACTTCTCCCATTGCAGGAAAGATCAATCTAGTAGGCCAAACCAAACTGATAATTCGAAGAGACTTGCAAAGATAACCAATCATACATAAAAGAATTCAGAGAAGATTCAAATATTGTCCATAGATAATCTTGATCATAAACCCACAATTCATCGGTCTCAACAAACACACCGCAAAAAGAACATTACATCGAATAGATCTCCACAAGAGAGGGGGGGAACATTGTATTGAGATCCAAAAAGAGAGAAGAAGCCATCTAGCTAATAACTATGGACCCGAAGGTCTGAGGTAAACTACTCACACTTCATCGGAGAAGCTATGGTGTTGATGTAGAAGCCCTCCGTGATGGATGCTCCCTCTGGCGGAGCTCCGGAACAAACCCGAAGATGGGATCTCGTGGATACAGAAAGTTGCTGCGGTGGAATTAGGGTTTTGGCTCCGTATCTAGTCGTTTGGGGGTACGTAGGTATATATAGGAGGAAGAAGTATGTTGGTGGAGCAACAGGGGGGCCACGAGGGTGGTGGGCACGCCTGGGGGGTAGGCGCGCCCCCTACCTCGTGGCCTCCTCCTTTGTTTCTTAACGTATGGTCCAAGTCTCTCGGATCATGTTCGGTCAGAAAATCACGTTCCCAAAGGTTTCATTCCGTTTGGACTCCGTTTGATATTCCTTTTCTTCGAAACCCTAAAATAGGCAAAAAAAAAACAGCAATTCTGGGTTGGGCCTCCGGTTAATAGGTTAGTCCCAAAAATAATATAAAAGTGGATAATAAAGCCCAATAATGTCCAAAACTGTAGATAATATAGCATGGAGCAATAAAAAATTATAGATAAGTTGGAGACGTATCAAGCATCCCCAAGCTTAATTCCTGCTCGTCCTCGAGTAGGTAAATGATAAAAAAGATAATTTTTGATGTGAAGTGCTACATGGCATAATTTAAATGTAATTCTTCTTAATTGTGGTATGAATATTCAGATCTGAAAGATTCAAGATAAAAGTTTAATATTGACATAAAAATAATAATACTTCAAGCATACTAACAAAGCAATCATGTCTTCTCAAAATAATATGGCCAAAGAAAGTTATCTCTACAAAATCATATAGTCTGGCTATGCTCTATCTTCACCACACAAAATATTTAAATCATGCACAACCCCGATGACAAGCCAAGCAATTGTTTCATACTTTTTACATTCTCAAACTTTTTCAATCTTCACGCAATACATGAGCGTGAGCCATGGATATAGCACTATATGTGGAATAAAATGGTGGTTGTGGAGAAGACAAAAAAGGGAGAAGATAGTCTCACATCAACTAGGCGTATCAACGGGCTATGGAGATGCCCATCAATAGATATCAATGTGAGTGAGTAGGGATTGCCATGCAACAGATGCACTAGAGCTATAAGTATATGAAAGCTCAACAAAAGAAACTAAGTGGGTGTGCATCCAAATTGCTTGCTCATGAAGACCTAGGGCATTTTGAGGAAGCCCATCATTGGAATATACAAGCCAAATTCTATAATGAAAAATTCCCACTAGTATATGAAAGTGACGAAATGAGAGACTCTCTATCATGAATATCATGGTGCTACTTTGAAGCACAAGTGTGGTAAAGGATAGTAACATTGTCCCTTCTCTCTTTTTTTTATTTGGGCCTTTTCTCCTTTTTTATGGCCTCTTTTTTTTCGTCCGGAGTCTCATCCCGACTTGTGGGGGAATTATAGTCTCCATCATCCTTTCCTCACTGGGACAATGCTCTAATAATGATGATCATCACACTTTTATTTTCTTACAACTCAACAATTACAACTCGATCCTTAGAACAAAATATGACTCTATATGAATGCCTCCGGCGGTGTACCGGGATATGCAATGAATCAAGAGTGACATGTATGAAAACATTATGATTGGTGGCTTTGCCACAAATACGATGTCAACTACATGATCATGCTAAGCAATATGACAATGATGGAGTGTGTCATAATAAACGGAATGGTGGAAAGTTGCATGGAAATATATCTCGGAATGGCTATGGAAATGCCATAATAGGTAGGTATGATGGCTGTTTTGAGGAAGGTATATGGTGGGTGTATGATACCGGCGAAAGGTGTGCGGTATTAGAGAGGCTAGCAATGGTGGGAGGAAGAAAAGTGCGTATAATCCATGGACTCAACATTAGTCATAAACAACTCATATACTTGTTGCAAAAATCTACAAGTTATCACAGCAAAGTATTATGCGCATGCTCCTAGGGGGGTAGATTGGAAGGAAAAGACCATCGCTCGTCCCCGACCGCCACTCATAAGGAAGACAATCAAAAAATAAATCATGCTCCGACTTCATCACATAACGGTTCACCATACGTGCATGCTACGGGAATCACAAACTTTAACACAAGTATTTATCAAATTCACAACTACTCAACTAGCACAACTTTAATATCACCATCTTCATATCTCAAAACAATTATCAAGCATCAAACTTCTCATAGCATTCAACACACTCATAAGAAAGTTTTTAATATTCTTGAATACCAAGCATATTAGGATTATTTAAACAAATTACCATGCTATTTTAGACTATCAAAATAATATAAGTGAAGAATGAGAGATCAATAGTTTCTATAAAACAAATCCACCATCGTGCTCTAAAAGATATAAGTGAAGTACTAGAGCAAAACTATATAACTCAAATGATATAAGTGAAGCACATAGAGTATTCTAATAATTTCCGAATCATGTGTGTCTCTATCAAAAGGTGTGTACAGTAAGGATGATTGTGATAAACTAAAAGTCAAAGACTCAAATCATACAAGACGCTCCAAGCAAAACACATATCATGTGGTGAATAAAAATATAGCTCCAAGTAAAGTTACCGATAGAAGTAGAAGAAAGAGGGGATGCCTTCCGGGGCATCCCCAAGCTTTGGCTTTTAGGTGTCCTTAGACTATCTTGGGGGTGCCATGGGCATCCCCAAGCTTAGGCTCTTGCCACTCCTTGTTCCATAATCCATCAAATCTTTACCCAAAACTTCACAACACAAAACTTAAAGTAGAAAATCTCGTGAGCTCCGTTAGCGAAAGAAAAGAAAAGACCACTTCAAGGTACTGTAATGAACTCATTCTTTATTTATATTGGTGTTAAACCTACTGTATTACAACTTCTCTATGGTTTATAAACTATTTTACTAGCCATAGATTCATCAAAATAAGCAAACAACACACGAAAAACAGAATCTGTCGAAAATAGAATAGTCTATAGTAATCTGTAGCTAGAGCAAGATCTGGAACCCCAAAAATTCTAAAATAAATTTCTGGACGTGAGTAATTTATCTATTGATCATCTTCAAAAAGAATTAACTAAATAGCGCTTTCCAAATAAAAATGGTAGCAGTTCTCGTGAGCGCTAAAGTTTCTGTTTTTTTACGGCAAGATATCAAGACTTTCCCCAAGTCTTCCCAACGGTTCTACTTGGCACACAAACACTAATTAAACACAAAAAACACAACCTAAACAGAGGCTAGATAAATTATTTATTACTAAACAGGAGCAAAAAGCAAGGAATGAAAATAAAATTGGGTTGCCTCCCAACAAGCACTATCGTTTAATGCCCCTAGCTAGGCATAAAAAGCAAGGATAGATCTAGGTATTGCCATAATAGTAAGATAGATCATTAAAAATCATTTCATATTCTCTACGTTCGGCAGCAAGTTTTCTTTGAGGAAAGGAAAAGTAATCAAAAGGGCTAAATTTAATCGGACGAAAGTCCCCAAGATCAACTTTGGGAGGTATAGGTTCCTCCTTTGGCCATTCGTATTGCACAACCAATTCATCATTATAAGCATTCTTTTGACAGAACTTTGTGAGACTATACTCAAGAGAATAACCTAGTTCATTATTTCGAATAGCCAAATCATCATTAAGTTCAGAAATTCTATCAACTAGAACATTGGTAGGAACCCTTTTTCTAATATTTTCATTGAAAGCAACATAGTCTAGAGATTGAAAACGCATTATTTCTTCTTGATCAAAAAGGATAGCCTCTATGGGAGGACGGCAAGCGTCCACCCTATAATGTGCAAAGATTTCTTTGGCCTCTTTTATTGTGAATCTAAACTCATGAGCCAAAAAGATAGTAGCGGCACGCTTAACAGAAGAATGCTCAATATTAGAAAATTCTAGGAAAATTCTTTATATGCAAGGGTGCAAGTGCATGAATTGTCTTTCAAGTTCAACTACAAGCATGGCAATAGCGTCCGCAAGACTACTAGTTCTATGAAGGATAGAACTACCCATAGAAGGTAAAGCACCGGCACAAATAAAGCAATCTTGGATAACTCCTTTTCCAATAATATTACCACTACCAATACGGATTTTTTTGTATGTAAGATAGGGGGTTCTTCAGCAGGAGCATCGGAATATTTCATGATATATTGTTGTCCACGGCAATAATTTCCCCAATTTCTGACATAAGGCAGAAGGCAAAAGGAGGCAAATAGAGAAAGAGAGGGAGGAAAGAGAGAGAGAGGGCGAATAAAACGGCAAGGGTGAAGTGGGGGAGAGGGAAACGAGAGGCAAATGGCAAATAATGTAATGCGGGAGATAAGGGTATGTGATGGGTACTTGGTATGTTGACTTTTGCATAGACTCCCCGGCAACGGCGCCAGAAATCCTTCTTGCTACCTCTTGAGCACTGCGTTGGATTTCCTTGAAGAGGAAAAGATGATGCAGCAAAGTAGCGTAAGTATTTCCCTCAGGTTTTGAGAACCAAGGTATCAATCCAGTAGGAGGCTGCGCGCGAGTCCTTCGTACCTGCACAAAACAAATAACTCCTCGCAACCAATGCGATAAGGGGTTGTCAATCCCTTCACGGTCACTTACGAGAGTGAGATCTGATAGATATGATAAGATAATATTTTTGGTATTTTTGTGATAAAGATGCAAAGTAAAATAAAAGCAAAGGAAATAACTAAGTATTGGAAGATTAATATGATGAAGATAGACCCGGGGGCCATAGGTTTCACTAGTGGCTTCTCTCAAGAGCATAAGTATTTTACGGTGGGTGAACGAATTACTGTTGAGCAATTGACAGAATTGAGCATAGTTATGAGAATATCTAGGTATGATCATGTATATAGGCATCATGTCCGAGACATGTAGACCGACTCCTGCCTGCATCTACTACTATTACTCCACTCATCGACCGCTATCCAGCATGCATCTAGAGTATTAAGTTCATGAAAACAGAGTAACGCCTTAAGCAAGATGACATGATGTAGAGGGATAAATTCATGCGATATGATAAAAAAAACCATCTTTTTATCCTCGATGGCAACAATACAATACATGCCTTGCTTCCCCTACTGTCACTGGGAAAGGACACCGCAAGATTGAACCCAAAGCTAAGCACTTCTCCATTGCAGGAAAGATCAATCTAGTAGGCCAAACCAAACTAATAATTCGAAGAGACTTGCAAAGATAACCAACTATACATAAAAGAATTCAGAGAAGATTCAAATATTTGATCATATATAATCTTGATCATAAACCCACAATTCATCGGTCTCAACAAACACACCGCAAAAAGAACATTACATCAAATAGATCTCCACAAGAGAGGGGGAGAACATTGTATTGAGATCCAAAAATAGAGAAGAAGCCATCTAGCTAATAACTATGGACCCGAAGGTCTGAGGTAAACTACTCACACTTCATCGGAGAGGCTATGGTGTTGATGTAGAAGCCCTCCGTGATGGATGCCCCCTCCGACGGAGCTCCGGAATAGGCACCAAGATGGGATCTCGTGGATACAGAAAGTTGCGGCGGTGGAATTAGGGTTTTGGCTCTGTATATGATCGTTTGGGGGTACGTAGGTATATATAGGAGGAAGAAGTACGTCGGTGGGGCAACAGGGGGCCCACGAGGGTGGAGGGCGCGCCTGGGGGGGTAGGCGCGCCCCTGTAGCGACCAGACCTCAAACAGTCTGATCTCTGTGCTCCGGTGTCATCCCTGGATCAGTAATGCTGACACCACACAGTACTCGGAGGATTTATAGCAGAGTAGCAATCACACACTTATTACATCGAGTGTCTCAAAAGAGAACTTATTACAATAAATATGGCTTAAGGCCATCTAATAACGATAACAGCGGAAGGCTTGGAAGATAAGTGAGTCCATCAACTCCAACGGCATCACTGAGTATAGAACCACGACCTAAAAACTCCTTAATCGTCGTCTGAAAAGTCTGCAACATTAACGTTGCAGCCCGAAAACGGGTCAGCACATGGAATATGCTGGCAAGATAAGACATAGAGAATAATGGAATGCAACAACTATACTATATGCATATTTGGCTGGTGGAAAGCTCTATGGTTACAGTTTTGCGTAAAGCCAATTTTTCCCTACTTCAAAGCAATAATTTAATTACTATCATGGTGGTTGTTAAACATTGAGAATGGTTGACAGCATTCTCAATCCCAATTAAGTAACATCATTAAAACCCATCAAAATTAATTTAGAGTAACATGTTGAGATTCACATGAAAATCCAGGTACTAGATACTCAAGATGTCCATAACCGGGGACACGGCTAACCATGATTAGTTTGTTACACTCTGCAGAGGTTTGCGCACTTTTCCCCACAAGACTCGATCGCCTCCGTTTGGTTTCTCGCACTACAGGGTGTTTGAGAAACGGATGACCGAGACATAGTCTTTCAGAAGCGCTGGCACCTTACGATCGGGTAGACCGTACCACCTACATCCCCTACATCTGCTAGTCTACCACTGTAAGAGTTCGCACAACTTAGTCAACTATGCCAGAGCCCATAATGGCTTGTGGCTGCACACGGAAGTTTCTAGTATGAATAATCTCATGATCCCTTTGAGCCTGGGTGGCAGTCCAAAGAAAACAGGCAAGTCCTGGAAACCCCAGGTGCCTCAATCCACCCAGATGTGTGTTAGGTTGCCACCTTAGATAAACCATTAATTAACAATCTCACATCTGTCATGGATATCACTCACCCAATCCATGTCTACTAGCATAGCATGGCGTAATAAGCAAGCGTAGAAGTAACTCCCAAAGGTTTGATAATAAACAGGTAATAGGTACTACCTCATCTACTTCCCATCCCACAATTTAATTAGATCCTAATCATGCAATGTGTGAGGATTGATCTAATGCAATAAAACTGGATTGTAGAAAAGGTATGATCAAAGTGTTACTTGTCTTGCTGATGATCCGCGAAACCTAGAGATTCGAAGTAACAGGCGGCGCACTCCGGGTATTCTATCGCAGACAAACAACAAGCATACAATAAGTACTCATCTAATGCACAGGTAAAACTCAAATAGAAGATCTAACCAGAAAGTTCAACTTAAGAACCCTGGTTTGCAAAAAGAATCAAATCGAACGAAGCAAAAGAAATCAAACGGCGAAAGAAAACAACTTCGTTCTAGTAATCTGTATCTAGGGCAAATTTTACAGTATCAAAAACATGTTTAAGTTGATTATTCGGAAAGAGGGTTTCGAGACGAAACTCCAGGCGCTTGAATCGCCTGATTCCGATAAACGAGCGAAAAGTTATACTAAAACGAAAATTGGATCAGAAATCGCGATCAGAAAATAACCGCGAAAAATCCGACGAAAAAGAAAAACGACGAACAGAATTTTTTTTTAAACAGCATGGAAAACGAGGCAGCGGCGAACCTCGGGCGGCGCGCAACTCCGGCGGCGGCGGCTGGCTACGGGCTAGGGTTTCGGTGCGGCGCGGCTATGGGCCTGGGGCACCGGCGCCTCGCTATATAAAGGCGCCCCGGGCGGAGTCCCGCTCGGGTACGGCCCATAGTCGGTTTTGTTTTTTTTAAATAATTCCGCTCGGAAGAAAAATAAAAAGAAATACTAAACGGACTCCAAAAATCACGAAATAAATTTTGCCGGGTTTCTAAAATCAAGCCCGATAAAGTGAACATTTATCTGGGCCCAAACTACAACTTTGAAAAACGCGCATTTTTCCTAAATTCAAATAAAAATACCGAAAAACTCCGAAATAAATCTTATTTGATTTTTTATTAAATCCTCAATATTTCTATATTTTGGGAAAGTCATTTTATTCCCTCTCTCATATTTTTGTAATAGAAATAATTGATGATAAAATAAATAAAATCAAATGATCCTGTTTACATAATTTGAGAAAACTTAAATATGTAAATAACGAAATCCCCAACTCTCTCCATGGGTCCTTGAGTTGTTTAGGATTTTCTAGGATCAAAACCAAGAGCAAAATAAAATATGATATGCATGATGATCTAATGTATAACATTCCAAATTGAAAATTTGGGATGTTACAAACCTACCCCCCTTAAGATGAATCTCGTCCTCGAGATTCGGGTTGGCTAGAAAATAGGTGAGGGTGGTCCTTGAGCAAATCTTCCTCTCGCTCCCAGGTGGCGTCATCCTCCGTGTGGTGGCTCCACTGAACTTTGCAAAACTTGATAACCTTGCTACAAGTAACTCGGCTGGCAAACTCAAGAATCTTGACTGGTTTCTCTTGATAGGTCAAATTGTTATCCAACTGAATTGCTTCCAATGGTACTATGTCTCTCAAAGGTATGTCAGCCATCTCCGCGTGACACTTCTTCAACTGAGAAACGTGGAACACATCATGCACTCCTATTAATCCTTCTGGCAATTCCAACTTGTAAGCCACTTCTCCCATACGCTCCAAAACTCGATATGGTCCTACAAATCGTGGTGCTAACTTCCCCTTAACTCCAAAGCGCTTAATCCCTCGAAGTGGGGATACTCGAAGATAAGCTCTGTCTCCGACTTCGTAAACGGTCTCCTTGCGTTTAGAATCTGCGTAGCTCTTCTGCCTAGACTGGGCTACCTTGAGCCTATCGCGAATCAACTTCACCTTCTGTTCAGACTCCTTAATCAAATCTGGTCCAAACAACTGGCGGTCTCCAACTTCGTCCCATGACAACGGTGTCCTGCACCTCCTTCCGTACAAAGCTTCGAAAGGTGCCATCTTCAAACTGGTCTGATAGCTATTACTGTAAGAGAACTCTGCATATGGCAAATTATCGTCCCAACTAGATCCATAATCTAGCGCACAAGCTCTCAGCATATCCTCCGAAATCTGATTGACTCTCTCAGTCTGTCCATCTGTCTGCGGATGAAAAGCTGTACTAAATTCTAACCTAGTACCCAAAGTCTCATGCAACTGCTTCCAGAACTTTGAGGTAAACTGGGTTCCTCTATCTGATATGATGCTCCTCGGAACTCCATGCAAACATACGATCCTGGTCATGTATATCTTTGCCAACTTAGCACTGGTGTAAGTGGTCTTTACTGGGATGAAATGAGCTACCTTCGTCAATCGATCAACTACAACCCAAATCGAGTCATAACCTGAACGAGTCCTTGGTAATCCCGTGATAAAATCCATGCCTAGCTTATCCCACTTCCATTCGGGTATCGGCAATGGTTGCAACAATCCTGCTGGCTTCTGATGCTCTGCCTTTACTCTCTGACATACGTCACAAACTGCTACATACTCCGCAATATCCTTTTTCATTCCGGTCCACCAGAAAATATCCTTCAAATCTAAATACATCTTGGTATTTTCTGGGTGAATCGAATACGGTGAATCATGTGCCTCTTGCAGAATCAACTTTCTGATCTCCGGGTTATTGGGTACATAAACACGGTCTTCAAACCATAGGGTGTCGTGCTCATCCTCACGAAATCCTTTAGCTTTTCCTTCTTTCATTTTCTCCTTTATGGAAGCAATCTCTTTGTCAGTTTTCTGAGCTTCTCTGATTCTATCCATCAAAGTTGACTGAATTTCCAATGTTGCTACATAGCCTCTCGGAACTATTTCCAAACATAGTTCACGAAGATTTTCTGCTAACTCCTTTGGTATTTCTCCCATCATTAGTGTATTGACATGGCTCTTGCGGCTTAATGCATCAGCTACTACATTAGCTTTTCCGGGATGGTAATGCAATCTCATATCATAATCCTTGATGAGCTCCAACCATCTCCTTTGTCTGAGATTCAACTCCTTCTGTGTGAAAATGTACTTCAAACTCTTATGATCCGTGTACACCTCACAATGATTTCCAATGAGGAAATGTCTCCATGTCTTCAATGCATGCACTACGGCTGCTAACTCCAAATCATGCGTAGCATAATTCAATTCGTGAGGCTTCAGTTGTCGTGAAGCATACGAAACAACTCTCCCTTCCTGCATAAGCACTGCTCCAAGTCCTTGACGTGAAGCGTCGCAATACACCTCATAATCCTTGGTTTGATCTAGCAAAATCAACACTGGTGAGGTAACCAAACGTTTCTTCAACTCCTGGAAACTTGCCTCACACTCATCAGTCCATTTGAACTTAGTATCCTTCTTCAACAACTCCGTCATAGGCTTCGCAATCCTCGAGAAATTCTCAATAAACCTACGGTAGTATCCTGCGAGTCCAAGAAAACTCCGGATCTCTCCAACGGTAGTTGGGGCTTCCCACTTGGTCACGGTTTCAACTTTAGCGGGATCTACTGCTATACCTTCTCCAGATATAACATGTCCGAGGAATCCTACTTCCTTCAACCAAAACTCACATTTGCTGAACTTGGCATATAATTGATGTTCTTTGAGCTTTCCAAGTACCGAACGCAAATGCTCCTTATGCTCCTCTTCATTCTTTGAATAAACCAGGATATCATCAATGAACACTACGACGAACTTATCCAAAAACTCCATAAACACTTTGTTCATCATGTTCATAAAATAGGCAGGCGCGTTAGTCAGTCCAAATGACATAACGGTATACTCATATAGTCCGTATCTTGTGGTAAAAGCTGTCTTCGGAATATCCTGTTCTCGAATCTTCAACCGTTGGTACCCTGATCGCAAATCGATCTTGGAAAACACTTTAGCTCCTTGCAACCGATCAAACAGATCTTTGATCATTGGTAGTGGGTACTTGTTCTTGATTGTTACTTCATTCAATCCTCGATAGTCAACAACCATCCTTAACGATCCATCCTTCTTCTCCACTAGAAGTACTGGTGATCCCCAAGGCGAAGAACTTGGGCGAATATATCCCTTATCCAGTAACTCCTTAATCTGCTTCTTAATTTCTACCAAATCTTTTGCTGGCATCCTATATGGTCTCTTTGATATTGGCCCAGTGCCTGGCAAAAGCTCAATCAAAAACTCAATGTCTCTATCCGGTGGCATGCCTGGCAACTCTTCGGGAAATACATCAAGAAAATCCTTTACCACTGGTACTTCCTCCTGCACAACTCCTGATAAGGAATTTACTTGTGTCCTCTTTGGTACATGCCGGGATACATACTTGATCCTTCTCCCTTCTGGTGTGGTAAGCAAAATTGACTTACTAGCACACTCAATATTCCCTTCATACTTTGATAACCAATCCATGCCTAATATCACATCCAATCCTTGAGATTCCAATACTATTAGGTCTGAGGGAAAAACATAGTTACCAATCCTTAATGGTAACCGCTCACACCATAGACTTGCCACATACTCTGCTCCTGGCGAGGTTACTAACATGGGTGACCTAAGGGCTTGGGTTGGTAGGTTATACTTATCCACAAATCCCCTTGATATATATGAATGCGATGCACCAGTATCAAAAAGAACGAGTGCAGTAAATGACTTAACCAAAAACTTACCTATTACTGCATCGGACTGAGCTTCAACCTCCTCCACATTAACGTGGTTCACCTGTCCCCTGTTGAAAGGGTTCGGCTTCTTTCCAGAACTTCCATTGCCATTTTGGCCTTCAGGACATTCATTGGCATAATGTCCGGTCTTTTGACACTTAAAGCAAGTGACTTGGCTCAAGTCCTTCTTGGCTGGGGTTGATGGGGTGCTGCGGTTATGGCCATTGCTTCCTCCATTCCCATTACCATTCTTGGTGCCATTGTGATTGTGCGAGCTACCTACTCCATGGGTATGATGAAAATGTCCTCCTGGCCTAGGGGTAAAACGAGGCTTCTGCTGAGCTCCTGAATTATACTTTCCTTGTCCATACTTCCTCTTGCGGTTCTCAATTTGTTGTTGCTTCCCTTCAATCATAAGAGCACGATCTACCAACTCCTGGTAGTTGTTGAAGGTGGCTACCATCAACTGCATACTCAACTCATCATTCAGTCCTTCTAGGAATTTCTCCTGCTTAGCTGCATCCATAGCAACGTCATCTGGGGCATAACGTGCTAGCTTACTAAACTCCTCCACATACTGGCCAACTGTCCGTCCTCCTTGGCGCAAGTTAAGAAACTCACGCTTCTTCATGGCCATTGCTGCTGCTGAAACATGGGCAGTACGAAAAGCCTGCTGAAACTGGTCCCATGTGACAGTGTCGACTGGGAAGGTGGCTGTGAAATTCTCCCACCAAGATGCTGCGGGTCCTTCTAACTGATGTGCGGCAAACTTCACCTTCTCCACATATGTGCATCCTCCTGTGGTCAACTCCCTAGCTATCTTGCGGAGCCAATCATCTGCTACTATCGGCTCGGTGCTACTGGAAAACACCGGCGGATTCAGCCTAACAAAATGGGCTAAGTGGTCAACAGGTGGTGGTGGTGGTGGGTTGTTGTTGTTGTTCCCTTGATTATGATTCTGAACTAGCAACTGCATCAAGGTGTTCTGCTGCTGGATCAACTGGGTGAGCTCCGGCGGAAAGGCAAATCCGGGGTCACGTCTCGGAGGCATCTGAGGTTTAGAGAAGATGAGATATAAGAATAGAGGGGGTCTAAAGGGAAAACACTACCCATATGCACATGAGGCAAAAACAAACAATTCACTTCAATCAATCAAACAAAGGCATACAATCGGTCTAACTATCGCAAAAGTGCTCAGACTACTATATTTACATGGTGGACTACTACTACTGATGAGGTGGTCTATTAGAAATATTCTACGGTTGTAGACTCCATGATATCTGCTCCTGCTTCATCCACATAGTCATCATCGCTACTATCTTGTTCCGAGTCGGTGCCGTCAATGATGATGTAGTCTTCCGGGCTAATCTCCTTGGGTTCTTCGTCTTCATCTACTGGTGTCGGGCCTCCCATAAATATTCCTATCTTCTTAATCAGATCGTCATTCTTCTCCACCAATACTTCAATTTCTTCTTCATAATCTTCGCGTGTAGCCTTGAGTTCTTCCTCCAGTTCCTTGATTCTAGTCTTAGCCTTCTTCAGATCTATCATGTCGGCGCACATCTGATTCTCCTGTCGTCGAATGTGCTGGTTTAACTCCTGAATAAAAGCTGCAATTTATCTATCTTTCCTGGTGCTGATCATCTCCCAGTGTTCATCTCGGCGCCCACAAATCTGGTAGATAGTATCCTTAAGATCCTTGCGGTAGACTTCTCCAATGCGTCCCATGGCGATGTGAGCTGCCATACTCTTTCCTAGACTCCAAGTTGGTGCATCAAAAGAAAACTCTATGGGCTCAGTGACTGGCATGAACGTCCTTCCTGGAACTTGAACGTGAATCATCCAGCGCTCTTCTTCAGGTAAAGTGGCGTTGTAGGTTCCCGTGAAGCTTGGTACTCCTATGTTCAGGTATCTAGTGACTTCCTTCAAGTGGCGTCCAAAGGGTGTATCTTTATCCGGTTGGGTGAACTTGTTCCTTGCATCCGCCATCCTAAAGAGTAGAAAAGATGAGAAGTCAGAATAGAAGAGAGTGAGTAGTGATCTAGGTCTTTAGCTTAGTGGTCGTGTCCTACAGTCAGCGTGTGCTCTGATACCATCTCTGTAGCGATCAGACCTCAAACAGTCTGATCTCTGTGCTTCGGTGTCATCCCTAGATCAGCAATGCTGACACCACACAGTACTCGGAGGATTTATAGTAGAGTAGCAATCACACACTTATTACATCGAGTGTCTTAAAAGAGAACTTATTACAATAAATATGGCTTAAGGCCATCTAATAACGATAACAGCGGAAGGCTTGGAAGATAAGTGAGTCCATCAACTCCAACGGCATCACTGAGTATAGAACCACGACCTAAAAACTCCTTAATCGTCGTCTGAAAAGTCTGCAACATTAACGTTGCAGCCCGAAAACGGGTCAGCACATGGAATATGCTGGCAAGATAACACATAGAGAATAATGGAATGCAACAACTATACTATATGCATATTTGGCTGGTGGAAAGCTCTATGGTTACAGTTTTGCGTAAAGCCAATTTTTCCCTACTTCAAAGCAATAATTTAATTACTATCATGGTGGTTGTTAAACATTGAGAATGGTTGACAGCATTCTCAATCCCAATTAAGTAACATCATTAAAACCCATCAAAATTAATTTAGAGTAACATGTTGAGATTCACATGAAAATCCAGGTACTAGATACTCAAGATGTCCATAACCGGGGACACGGCTAACCATGATTAGTTTGTTACACTCTGCAGAGGTTTGCGCACTTTTCCCCACAAGACTCGATCGCCTCCGTTGGTTTCTCGCACTACAGGGTGTTTGAGAAACGGATGACCGAGACATAGTCTTTCAGAAGCGCTAGCACCTTACGATCGGGTAGACCGTACCACCTACATCCCCTACATCTGCTAGTCTACCACTGTAAGAGTTCGCACAACTTAGTCAACTATGCCAGAGCCCATAATGGCTTGTGGCTGCACACGGAAGTTTCTAGTATGAATAATCTCATGATCCCTTTGAGCCTGGGTGGCAGTCCAAAGAAAACAGGCAAGTCCTGGAAACCCAGGTGCCTCAATCCACCCAGATGTGTGTTAGGTTGCCACCTTAGATAAACCATTAATTAACAATCTCACATCTGTCATGGATATCACTCACCCAATCCACATGTCTACTAGCATAGCATGGCATAATAAGCAACGTAGAAGTAACTCCCAAAGGTTTGATAATAAACAGGTAATAGGTACTACCTCATCTACTTCCCATCCCACAATTTAATTAGATCCTAATCATGCAATGTGTGAGGATTGATCTAATGCAATAAAACTGGGTTGTAGAAAAGGGTATGATCAAAGTGTTACTTGCCTTGCTGATGATCCGCGAAACCTAGAGATTCGAAGTAACAGGCGGCGCACTCCGGGTATTCTATCGCAGACAAACAACAAGCATACAATAAGTACTCATCTAATGCACAGGTAAAACTCAAATAGAAGATCTAACCAGAAAGTTCAACTTAAGAACCCTGGTTTGCAAAAGAATCAAATCGAACGAAGCAAAAGAAATCAAACGGCGAAAGAAAACAACTTCGTTCTAGTAATCTGGATCTAGGGCAAATTTTACAGTAGCAAAAACATGTTTAAGTTGATTATTCGGAAAGAGGGTTTCAAGATGAAACTCCAGGCGCTTGAATCGCCTGATTCCGATAAACGAGCGAAAAGTTATACTAAAACGAAAATGGATCAGAAATCGCGATCAGAAAATAACCGCGAAAAATCCGACGAAAAAGAAAAACGACGAACAGAATTTTTTTTAAACAGCATGGAAAACGAGGCAGCGGCGAACCTCGGGCGGCGCGCAACTCCGGCGGCGGCGGCTGGCTACGGGCTAGGGTTTCGGTGCGGCGCGGCTATGGGCCTGGGGCACCGGCGCCTCGCTTATAAAGCGCCCCGGGCGGAGTCCCGCTCGGGTACGGCCCAAGTCGGTTTTGTTTTTTTTATAATTCCGCTCGGAAGAAAAATAAAAAGAAATACTAAACGGAACTCCAAAAATCACGAAATAAATTTTGCCGGGTTTCTAAAATCAAGCCCGATAAAGTGAACATTTATCTGGGCCCAAACTACAACTTTGAAAAACGCGCATTTTTCCTAAATTCAAATAAAAATACCGAAAAACTCCGAAATAAATCTTATTTGATTTTTTATTAAATCCTCAATATTTCTATATTTTGGGAAAGTCATTTTATTCCCTCTCTCATATTTTTGTAATAGAAATAATTGATGATAAAATAAATAAAATCAAATGATCATGTTTACATAATTTGAGAAAACTCAAATATGTAAATAACGAAATCCCCAACTCTCTTCGTGGGTCCTTGAGTTGTTTAGGATTTTCTAGGATCAAAACCAAGAGCAAAATAAAATATGATATGCATGATGATCTAATGTATAACATTCCAAATTGAAAATTTGGGATGTTACAGCCCCCTACCTCGTGGCCTCCTCCTTTGTTTCTTGACGTAGGGTCCAAGACTCCTGGATCATGTTCGGTGAGAAAATCACGTTCCCGAAGGTTTCATTCCGTTTGGACTCCGTTTGATATTCCTTTTCTTCGAAACCTTAAAATAGGCAAAAACAGCAATTCTAGGCTGGGCCTCCGGTTAATAGGTTAGTCCCAAAAATAATATAAAAGTGGATAATAAATCCCAATAATGTCCAAAACAATAGATAATATAACATGGAGCAATCAAAAATTATAGATATGTTGGAGACATATCATCAGGGCCGGTGGGTGGCTTCTTCTGTCAGAGAGGAGGACATTGCGGAGCTTCGCGCAGTGAGGTACCTGACCTCGGAAATCTTTCATCGGCTTCTGGCGTGAGGGCAAGTCATACCGACCCCCAAATATGGCGAGAGGGTTGTATTTGTGTCTCACTTTCTTCACAGGCTAGGGTTCGTGCTTAACCCCTTCGTCCGGGGGCTCATGTTCTACTATGGGCTAGATTTTCACGATCTGACCCCGGACTCTATTCTCCTCATCTCGACATTTATCGTCACGTGTGAAGCCTTACTCCGGACTCCTTCGCACTTTGGTTTGTGGCTCAATACCTTCGATGTGAGGCCGCAGGTGGCAGAGGAGGAGCAGGCAGAGTGCGGCAGCGTCATAATAAGCAAACTGGCCAACGCGGATTGGCCCGAAGGATCTTTCGCCAAATCTTCAGACCTATGGAAGTAGGGGTGGTTTTATGTCAACGAGCCGCGGAGCTCCAAGTGGGCCGCTACACCTGCGTTCTGACCCGGCCCTCCAGTTCAGCTGGCTTCATGGGTCAATAAGGGGTTGGACTGGGGATCCGTCAATAAAGTGCAGTCTCTACAAAGTCGCATCCGAAGCCTTTTTGAGAAGGGCATCGATCTTGTGAACGTCGTTCAAATAATGCTAGTCCGCCGGATCCTGCCATGTCAGCGGTGGCCTCTTCGTATGTGGGAGTTTAACCCAAAAGTGCGGCGGACCCTACAGAACTTCTCCAGTGCTACGCACGAAGGAATGTGGAAATTATATTTCGGGGAATGAGAGCAATCGCCAGACACCACCAAAGACGTTGGTCTTGACTGCAACCATCCGGACACTTCGGTAAGTATTCGGTATCCAAGCACCTTCCATTCAGGTATATCTTAACAAGATATTGAACAATCCATCCCTGTACAGGACTGGTTAAAGAAAGCGGTGCTGATCTGGTGTCCGGCGCCTCTTCCCGAAGGCCCTGCGACCGACCTGCTGACGAGGATGCTAGTTCTAACACCGTACCAGGTGGTTGCATTCGGGGAAACCGAAACCCTTTTACCCAAGGGAAAAAGTGCAGAGGGAGCCTTCCAGGGCAAGAAGAGGGTTGCCTCCAAAGGTCAGGAGGGGAAGCCTTCCAAGAAGGGAAAAGCGCCGTCATCGAGCTGCTTGGGCCGGGCGAATGATGACAAGGACGAACCTCACGGCAAAACGTAAGCGTGGCTGGGGCACCTCATTCTTTTCCTATTAGTGAAGTAATCATCTGATATATGTTCATCCACGCAGGTTAAAGCCTGGTCCTTCGCAATCATGCTCCTCCTCGGGAGATCTTCTTCCGGAGATGATGGAGAGTGATATGCCTTCTCCGGCCCCATCGCCCGATAGGGGGGATGATACCAAGGTATTGTCCCGAAGGGCTCCTCCCGAACACCAAGTGGTACAAGAAACGGAGAAGGCGTTACCTGAAGGCGGCGCCTCTGTCACTCGGGGTTCCGGGATCAAGACTGGAGTCCCTGAACCATCCGGTTTACAGCCGGAGACGATTCTGGAGGTAAGTAAGCGGGATCCTTCACGGGAAGGTCGTACTTTGGCGGCGGTTTCCGAAGACCCAAGGGTGCCGGAGCAGCTGACGGACTTGCTACGACGAGCATCCCTTTCAAAAGAGCACCGTACTTTGATGGCTACGGTGGTTAAAAGGATTGGATTTTATCCGCGAAGAGTGGATTGAACGAGGCTTTTATGAGCCTTCTACGAGGTTTTGAGGTTTGTGATGTAGTTTTGTCAATTAAATTTTATTGACAGAATGCACCTGTTGTATATGCAGTAGCCCCTGAGAATTGGATTGTCTTCTGAAGGAAGCGATCGGAGGATCAAAGAGATATGCTCAGGTATTAACCTTGGTTTAATTTGAAATACAGGCTGCTACCCCTCCTGTGGCTGCCCGGAATACGGAAGTGGCCGAACTCCAGCAAAAGCTGGATATTGCAGAGGATGACATTGCGTTGATCAACAGGCGTCTTGATGTATTTCGAGCATTCTTTACACCAGTGTTCTTGACGCAGGAAAGAGCTTTATATGAAATGCGCATGAAATGCAGATGGTGCTGCCGCCGTTGAGGCTCTTCGGGCGGAGCTAGTCCGGGCCAATGAGCGGGCCCGGTTGAGTGATGTTGCTGCTGCAGAGGTATTGGTTGAACTGAAAGCCGAACAAGCTGCACGATGCCAGGTCGAGGAGAAGGTATCCACAATGACACTTGCTTGGAGAATGCCACTGGCCGCTGCGAAATTCTTGAGAAGGAGAATGAAGCCTTAACGGATGAACTGGACAAGGCCCGACAGGAGGTAAGAGAAGCGCGATCAGAGTCCACAGCACTCCGTGAGGAGGTTCGGCAGGCGAAAGAGATAGTGGCTGGAAAGCCTTTTCTACTGCAGATTAAATCCAGCGACTCGGACTATGCTCGGCTGAACAAAGTGTGGAGTTCTCCGGACGAGTATTTGGACTTGCCGAAGAGTTCTTCCGATGCAGTGTGGTATTACCAAGCATGAGCTGGATATGCAACGGAGAAGCTTTTTTGGTCACAGTTCGGTGCGTCGAAGCGCCCGCTGCTGCTTAATGAACAGATGTCCCAATGGGCTGAACTTCATAGGGTATCCGGCGCTGCCATGAAGGATGTTATAATCCGGCTGTGGCCAACCGAACCTGTTCCGAGTAGCTATTTCGGTTTGGTGCAGAAACTTGTCGATGCGGTGTCGTGAATCGATGTTGTGAAGCGATCAGCATGCGTTGAAGGTGTGCGGATGGCCCTTGCATGAGTCAAGACATTCTGGGGAAAGATGAAGGCCATCGACATCGCAACGAAGGGTCCGCCTGATGGCAAGGACCGTCCGGAACCGGAGCGTTATTTTGGAGACGTCTTGGAGGCCGCCCGCTTGATAGAGGGTCAATGCTCAAAAAGCATAATGTTCGAATGAGGTGTATGATGATTATAAAAGACAACTTTATAGTTAATCTATTTGTGTTTTGCTTGAAAGCTTGAATTCCTCTTGTGCGGTTGTTTTAATATAATCTGAAAGTTTTCCAGTCGTCGGCTTCAGCACCCTCGTAGGAAGTACGGGGGTGTTCGGAAAAGCATTTAATCACTCTTTATCCAACGTCTTGGTCCATGAAGGAGGTGATAATGCGGCGAACCAGGCAATCGGACTATAATGCGTTAACACTTTCACTTAACCATAGGAGTTTCATGGTGGGGCTACGACATAGCCCCTGGTGTGTATGCGGCTTGTGGTGCCTTGCATATCTGATCTGAAAAAGATCCTTTGTGTTACACGGAGAATCACTAAGGATTCCAACAAGTCGTCAAGTGGTTGACCAGCTCTCGCCGCATCATGATAGTCAGTTTTCGGCTTTCTCTACTGAGGTGCTCATCCGGTCTAGGCCAGGGCACAATCGCAGTAGTTCTCCCTTTACTACCCTAGCCGATACGGCGGAACGTAGGGTAGCAAACACAGGAGCCGGGCAACCCAACTATTGACCCAAGACAATGATTCGGAGCTGATGCATATAAGGCCAAACTTGCGACGCCGAAGTACGCTATAGAGTTGTTCGGACTTTTACTGGCAGCTCATTCGCTCCCATGCCGAGCCCCTGGTAGAGTATGCTGAGGTGTATCTGCGGAGCAGCCGTTAAGGCCGTACCTATTGTTGAAAGAGTATAAAAGATTGGTTCGGATGAGACTTACTGAGAACGGAGCGATGTGCCAATGGTAAATTTATGTATATATATGATAATAATAAAAAGGGAACCGTGAACCCAGCTATTTGACATGCTCGGGGTCGGGATCATTGGAAGAAGGGCATATTACAGGCTCGGAATAAAGAGTATGGTCCACAAAATATTATTTTGGACCTCCTGTTGCACGTCTGCGTCGCCCGGCCTCGGGGAGGGGAATCCTTAACGGAAGTAGCCCCTTAGGTGAGCGTACGGATCCGGACTCCGATAGAGTCTGTTGTAGATGTTGTCTGGCTGGTCACCTGTTATTTAGGAATGATACAAAAAAATAAAGTAAGAAGATAGAAAATGTTACGGGAATGCTTGCAGGGTTGTCCGTATTATGCTTCCGCCGATGCCCATGGTATCTTGAGTGCGTACTGATGTGCGCGTGGTGAAAATCTTGCCAGTACAGTATGTGGGTGGCAGAAGACGTACTGCTATTCGCGTTCTCGGAGTATTCGAATGTCAGAGGGAAACTGTTTCTAGCCCCTGGCGTTCTGCTGGCGAGCTGATCCGTCGTCTTTATCGCCTGGTGGCCTCCTCCCCTTGTGATCAGCATTAAGCTTGCCTGCCTGCTTGAAGACCCAACAGTTTCGGTTGGTATGATTAGCTGGCATATCAGGTTGACCGTGAATCTGACAAGGTCGGTCCAATATCCTGTCGAGGGTGGATGGTCCATCCTGGTTTGCCTTTAGTGGCTTCTTCCGTTGACCGGGCTTCGGATTGTGAAATTCGGCGTTCACCGTTGTGTCGCGTATATTACTGCGACTGTTGTGTTCGGTTCGTCGTGGCTTGCCGTTGCCATCTCGGATATCAGAGGTGCCCGGGTTGCTGGCGTCGTTATTTTTACGAGCTAGCCAGTTGTCTTCTCCCACGCAGAAGCGGGTCATTAGAGCGGTAAGGGCTGCCATGGATTTGGGTCCTTCTTGGCCGAGGTGACGCGCTAGCCATTCGTCCCGGACGCCGTGTCTGAAGGCCGCAAGGGCTTCTGTGTTCGGACAGTCAACAATTTGGTTCTTTTTGACTAAGAACCTGGTCCAGAGCTCCATGGCTGACTCGCCGGCCTCTTGGAAAATGTGACTTAAGTCATCGGCATATAATGGTCGGACATATGTTCCCTGGAAATTGCCTCAAAAGGCATCTTCCAAATCTTCCCAGTTGCCGATGGAATTTTCTGGCAAACTGTTTAGCCAGTATCGAGCTGGCCTTTAAGCTTGAGAGGTAGGTATTTAATGGCGTGGAGGTTGTCTACATGGGCCATGTGAATATGAAGGAGATAATCCTCGATCCATACCGCGGGATTTGTTGTTCCATCGTATGATTCGATGTTGATGGGTTTAAACCCGTCTGGGAATTCGTGCTCCATTACTTCGTTAGTGAAGAAGAGAGGGTGTGCCGCTCCTCTATGTTGGGCCACACTATGAAGCACCTCCGGCAGGTTTCGTTTACGGTGTACGTCCCGGGCATGGTCGGCTTTATAGCGTCCGAATAGGCGATCATCGTCGGTCGGGATATATCTTCGTGATCTATACGTCGATCGTGTACATCCTGCTCTACCCTCAGTGTATTGGTTGATATCGCGGGTATTCCTCCGAGCTGTTTTGTTTTGACGGCCAGATGGGTTGGTATGGTGCTCTGCTTGGGATGCTGCTTTGACTGGACCGAACTGTGGTCGGCCCGCCGCATTATTCGATGGTGGTATGGGCTCCATCGCCCTGCCATCGTATTGAGGGAGCCACCTATCCTTTGGGTGGCTTTTGACTGAGCTACTAAGGCCGTGTTCTTCGGCGGCCAAGACCTCGGTCCATCTATCATCGAACAAATCTTGGCTTGCTTGAAGCTGCAGCTGCTTCTTTCTTAGGCTCCTTGCAGTGGCTATAAGCTGTCGTTTAAAGCGCTCCTGCTTGAGAGGTTCCATGGGCATGATAAAGTCTTCGTCGCCGAGGATCTCCTCTTCCTTGAAGGGTGGGAGATAATTGCTGTCCTCCGAGTCCCCATATGTGGTCTATTCATCAGAGCTGTCCTGCCTGCCTTCCTGTTCATCTTGCTCGGATTCTACCTCAGCAAGGTCTTTGTTGTCCGTGGTGTCGTCTTCTCTGGTGTTGGCAGTGTTTTCTCTTGGGCGATGTGGCCTAGGGTGCCGGTTTCCAGGCCGTGTACCAGGCGGTTTATTCTCGGCCGGATTCTCCTTATCATCGTCGAGAGCGCCGTAAGGTGTGTCTTTCATACACATGTCATACCAGGAAGTGGTCTTCCCCTGTCGAACGGGTAATAAGCTCTGGCCTTGCCCCTCCTCGTCGTCCAAACCGTCGATGTCTTTGGGGCAGGGGCCGGGCATGTTGGTTAGGTCTTCAACAGTGGCTACGAGCTGGGTGGCGGGTGGGAAACAAAATTCTCCATCATCCGCTGAAAGTTCGAACCGAACGAACTATGGTCGTTTGCCAGGGGTAGGTTTTTTTAGAAAGTTTAGTATGTCACCCATGGGCGTGTGTTGGAAGACATCTACGGCACTGAACTTGAAGATCGATAACCGATAGAGTTCGGAATATGCGGGCTCGCAGGGTTCGGAGTTCGACGTCAGAGGCGAGTCCAGGGTTTCGTTGATGCAGATACCGTAGGAAGTGGAATCTGCATGCGGCTCCAACGCCGCGGAATCGGTAGCCCCTGTGATGGAGTCAAGCTTCCCATCTTCGGGCGATTTGATCTGCTCCGGATTTAAAGCCGGACCTGCGACAGGAGCTATCTCCTGGGTGCTGCCCGATGATAGGTCTAAGCCATGTTCATTGAAGCAATGGGGAGTGGCTGCCGTGGTCTCGAATCCGTTGAAGATCAAATCTCCATGGATGTCCGTGACGTAATTTAAGCTCCTGAATCTGACCTGATGTCCAGGGGCGTAGCTGTCGATCTGCTCCAGATGGCCAAGCAAGTTGGCCCGCAGTACGAAGTCGCCGAATACGAAGATCTGTCCGGGGAGGAAGGTTCCTCCTTGGACAGCATCATTATTGACGATCGAAGGGTCCATCGAGCCTTCTGCCGACGGCACAGTGGAACTCTCAATGAAAGCACCAATGTCGTTGTCAAAACCGGCAGATATCGGGTAGGGGGTCCCGAACTGTGCGTCTAGGATCGATGGTAACAGAGGACGGGGGACACAATGTTTACCCAGGTTCGAGCCCTCTCTATGGAGGTAATACCCTACTTCCTGCTTGATTGATCTTGATGAATATGAATATTACAAGAGTTGATCTACCACGAGATCGTATGGCTAAACCCTAGAAGTCTAGCCTATGTGGGTATGGTAATGAGTATATGCGTTGTCCTTTCCGGACTATCCCCTTCGGTTTATATAGACACCGAGGGGATCTAGGGTTTACATGGAGTCGGTTACATAAAAGGGAATCTTCGGTCGCCAAGCTTGCCTTCCAAGCCAAGCAGAGTCCAATCCGGACATGAGTATGGTCTTCGATCTTCACAGCCCATCAGTCTGGCCCATGGATATCAGGCCGGATGTCTGAGGACCCCTTAGTCCAGGACTCCCTCGATGGTGGCGGTGGAAGGATGCACTGGGTAGAGCTCGTCCGGACTATCACATCGGTGGAGTACCATCCGTGTACGGGCTTCCTTCACAGAAAAGCCAACATCATCAAATTCAACAGTAATAGGGATCTCACGAGTAAGGGACGAAGAGAGACAAGGTTGGTAACTAATTCCGGAGAGGCGAGAACATTAGACATGTTAATATGAGTAGAAGTGGAAGGAAACGACATATGACCGACATGTGTAATGGTAGAGAGGAACCGTTACCAACGGTGATGCGAGTGGGAGTATGAACGAGAGTGCAAGACGTGAGGTTACCGGGATGAGCAGTCATGTGAGCAGTGGCGCCCGAGTCCATGTACCAGTCACCGCCGCCACCATAGTTCCAAGGTGACGGAGCCGAGTGCAGGGCGGCGAGCAGGGCAGGACCCCACGGCGTCGGCACCTAGGGTGGGTAGAACCCACCATAGGGAGACGCGGGGGTGACACCGTAGCCGCCCGTGGCCAGCGCTACAGGGAGGGTCGGGTAAGGGGCGGCGCTAGGTGCGACGAAGTACGCCTGATGGCTCGTGATACGTCTCCAATGTATCTATAATTTTTTATTGTTCCATGCTATTACATTATCTGTTTTGGATGTTTAATGGGATTTATTATACACGTTTATATTATTTTTGGGACTAACCTACTAACCCAAGGCCCAGTGCAAATTGTTGTTTTTTTGCCTATTTCAGTGTTTCGCAGAAAAGGAATATCAAACGGAATCCAAACGAAATGAAACCTTCGGAAGAGTTATTTTTGGAAACAAACATGATCCACAGGACTTGAATTAGACGTCAAGAAAGGAGCGAGGAGGCCACAAGGTAGGAAGGCGTGCCTGCCCCCCTGGGCGCGTCCCCCACCCTCGTGGGCCCCTCGCAGCTCCACCGACCTACTTCTTCCTCCTATATATATATCCATATACCCCAAAAACATCCAGGAGCACCACGAAACCCTATTTCCACCACCGCAACCTTCTGTACCCAAGAGATCTCATCTTGGGGCCTTTTCCGGAGCTCCGCCGGAGGGGGGAATAAATCACGGAGGGCTTCTACATCAACACCATAGCCTCTCCGATGATGTGTGAGTAGTTTACCATAGACCTTCGGGTCCATAGTTATTAGCTAGATGACTTCTTCTCTCTCTTTGGATCTCAATACAAAGTTCTCCTCAATCTTCTTGGAGATCTATTCGATGTAATTCTTTTTGCAGTGTGTTTGTCGAGATCCGATGAATTGTGGGTTTATGATCAAGATTATCTATGAACAATATTTGATTCTTCTCTGAAATCTTTTATGTATGATTGGTTATCTTTGCAAGTATCTTCGAATTATCAGTTTGGTTTGGCCTACTAGATTGATCTTTCTTGCAATGGGAGAAGTGCTTAGCTTTGGGTTCAATCTTGCGGTGTCCTTTCCCAGTGACAGTAGGGGCAGCAAGGCACGTATTGTATTGTTTCCATTGAGGATAAAAAGATGGGTTTTATATCATATTGATTGAGTTTATCCCTCTACATCATGTCATCTTGCCTAATGCGTTACTCTATTCTTATGAACTTAATACTCTAGATGCATGCTGGATAGCAGTCGGTGTGTGGAGTAATAGTAGTAGATGCAGAATCGTTTCGGTCTACTTGTCGCGGACGTGATTCCTATATACACGATCATGCCTAGATATTCTCATAATTATGCACTTTTCTATCAATTGCTCGACAGTAATTTGTTTACCCACCGTAATACTTATGCTATCTTGAGAGAAGGCACTAGTGAAACCTATGGCCCCCGGGTCTATCTTCCATCATATAAGTTTCCAATCTATTTTACTTTGCAATCTTTACTTTCAATATATATCATAAAAATACCAAAAATATTTATCTTATTATCTCTATCAGATCTCACTTTTGCAAATGGTCGTGAAGGGATTGACAACCCCTTTTATCACATTGGTTGCAAGGTTCTTATTTGTTTGAGTAGGTGCGAGGTGACTTGCGTGTAGTCTCCTACTGGATTGATACCTTGGTTCTCAAAAACTAAGGGAAATACTTACGCTACTTTATTGCATCACCCTTTCCTCTTCAAGGGAAAACCAACACAGTGCTCAAGAGGTAGCAAGAAGGATTTTTGGCGCCGTTGCCGGGGACATCTACGCACAAGTCAAGACATACCAAGTACCCATCACAAACTCTTATCCGTCGCATTACATTATTTGCTATTTGCCTCTCGTTTTCCTCTCCCCCACTTCACCCTTGCCGTTTTATTCGCCCTATTTTTCTGTTTGCCTCCTTTTCGCTCGCTTCTTGTGTGCTTGTGTGTTGGATTGTTTGCCGCGATGGCTTTACCAAAAAGTGTTGATCCTCACCTTAGAAGGTTGGAAGAAATTGAAAACAACGTTAGAAGTGTAATGTCCTTGTAGTTTGAGCATAATAATTTCTTCAGAAACGAGCTTAAAGAACAAAAAAGTTTTATGGGGTACATGAATAAAGAGCTTGATGATATGTATAAAGAATTTTATGGTCTAAAATCTCAGTTCGCTCATCTTGAAAACTTAATAGCCCAAATTTCGGATAAGCAGGCCACCTTAGTTAATAAGATGGCCGCCAAACCGGAAGAACTTGATGATAATAAGGATGAAGATCTAAAAGTGATTGATGTGTCTCCTATTAAATCTTTGTTTTGCAATATGAATCTTGATAATGATGGGACTGGAGATGAGTCAACTTTAGTTAAAAGGCGTCTCAATGATTCGGAGTTTTTAGATCTTGATGCAAAAATTAATAAAAGTGGGATTGAAGAGGTCAAAACTTTACTTAGCAATGAACCCACTATTTTGGATTTAAAGGGATTTAATTATGATAATTGCTCTTTGATAGATTGTATTTCCTTTTTACAATTCATGCTAAATTCTCCGCATGCTTATAGTCAAAATAAAGTTTTTACCAAACATATCGTTGATGCTTTAATGCAATATAATGAAGAAAAGCTTGAATTAGAAGTTTCTATACCTAGAAAACTTCATGATGAGTGGGAACCTACTATGAAAATTAAAATTGAAGATCATGAATGCTATGCTTTATGTGATTTGGGTGCTAGCATTTCCACGATTCCAAAAACTGTGTGTGATGTGTTAGGTTTCCGTGAATTTGATGATTGTTCTTTAAATTTGCACCTCGCGGATTCCACTATTAAGAAACCTATGGGAAGGATTAATGATGTTCTTATTGTTGCAAATAGGAATTATGTGCCCGTAGATTTCATTGTTCTTGATATTGATTGCAATCCTACATGTCCCATTATTCTTGGTAGACCTTTCCTTAGAACGATTGGTGCAATTATTGATATGAAAGAAGGGAATATTAGATTCCAATTTCCGTTAAGGAAAGGCATGGAACACTTTCCTAGAAATAAAATTAATTACCTTATGTATATATTATGAGAGCCACTTATGGATTGCAAACCAAAGATGATAATACCTAGATCTATTCTTGCTTTTATGCCTAGCTAGGGCGTTAAACGATAGCGCTTGTTGGGGGGCAACACAATTTTATTTTTGTTTCTTGCTTTTTGGTTCTGTTTAGTAATAAATAATTAATATAGCCTCTGTTTAGATGTGGTTTTATGCTTTTAATTAGTGTTTGTTCCAAGTAGAACCTTTGGGAAAACTTGGGGGAAGTTTTTGCGATCTTGCTCCAAAAACAGAAACTTTAGCGCTCACAAGATTTGCTGCCATTTTTTACTGGAGAGTGGGATTAAGTTGATTGTTTTTTAAGATTATTAATAGACAAATTCCTCACGTCAACCAATTTATTTCAGAATTTTTGGGATTACATAAGTATTCAAAACCTACAGATTACTACAGATTGTTCTGTTTTTGACAGATTCTGTTTTTCGTGTGTTGTTTGCTTATTTTGATGAATCTATGGCTAGTATCGGAGGTTATGAACCATAGAGAAGTTGGAATACATTAGGTTTAATACCAATATAAATAAATAATGAGTTCATTATAGTACCTTAAGTGGTGGTTTGTTTTCTTATACTAACGGAGCTCATCAGATTTTCTGTTGAGTTTTATGTTGTGAAGTTTTCAAGTTTTGGGTAAATATTTGATGGATTATGGAATAAGGAGTGGCAATATCCTAAGCTTGGGGATTCCCAAGGCACCCCAAGGTAAAATTCAAGGACAACCAAAAGCCTAAGCTTGGGGATGCCCCGGAAGGCATCCCCTCTTTCGTCTTCGTCCATCGGTAACTTTACTTGAGGCTATATTTTTATTCACCACATGATATGTGTTTTGCTTGGAGCGTCTTGTATGATTTGAGTCTTTGCTTTTTAGTTTACCACAATCATACTTTATGTACACACCTTTTGGAGAGACACACATGAATCGGAATTTATTAGAATACTCTATGTGCTTCACTTATATCTTTTGAGCTAGATAATTTTGCTCTAGTGCTTCACTTATATCTTTTAGAGCACGGTGGTGGTTTTATTTTATAGAAATAATTGATCTCTCATGCTTCACTTATATTATTTTGAGAGTCCTTTAGAACAGCATGGTAATTTTCTTTGCTATAAAATTGGTCCTAATATGATAGGCATACAAAATTGGTATAATAAAAACTTTCATAAAATGGTGCATTGAATACTATGAGAAGTTTGATACTTGATAATTGTTTTGAGATATAAAGATGGTGATATTAGAGTTGTGCTATTTGAGTAGTTGTGAATTTGAGAAATACTTGTGTTGAAGATTGCAAGTCCCGTAGCATGCACGTATGGTAACCATTGTGTAACGAATTTGAAACATGAGGTGTTCTTTGATTGTCTTCCTTATGAGTGGCGGTCGGGGACGAGCGATGGTCTTTTCCTACCAATCTATCCCCCTAGGAGCATGCGCGTAATGCTTGGTTTTTGATGACTTATAGATTTTTGCAATAAGTATGTGAGTTCTTTATGAGTAATGTTGAGTCCATGGATTATACACACTCTCACCTTTCCATCATTGCTAGCCTCTTCGGTACCGTGCATTGCCATTTCTCACGTTGAGAGTTGGTGCAAACTTCGCCGGTGCATCCAAAGCCCGTGATATGATACGCTCTATCACACATTAACCTCCTTATATCTTCCTCAAAACAGCCACCATACCTACCTATTATGGCATTTCCATAGCCATTCCGAGATATATTGCCATGCAACTTTCCACCATTTCATTTATGACATGCTTCATCATTGTCATATTACCTTGCATGATCATGTAGTTGACATCGTATTTGTGGCAAAGCCACCATGCATATTTATCATACATGTCACTCTTGATTCATTGCCCTTCCCGGTACACCGTCGGAGGCATTCATATAGAGTCATATTTTCTTCTAGTATCGAGTTGTAATCATTGAGTTGTAAATAAATAGAAGTGTGATGATCATCATTAATAGAGCATTGTCCCCCCCCCAAAGGGGAAGGCCAAAAAAGGAAAGGCCATAAAAAGAGAAATAAAAAGGGACAATGCTACTGTCCTTTTTTTTGCACACTTGTGCTTCAAAGTAGCACCATGATCTTTATGATAGAGAGTCTCTTGTTTTGTCACTTTCATATACTACTGGGAATTTCTCATTATAGAACTTGGCTTGTATATTCCAACAATGGGCTTCCTCAAATTCCCTAGGTCTTCGTGAGCAAGCAAGTTGGATGCACACCCACTTAGTTTCTTTTGTTGAGCTTTCATACATTTATAGCTCTAGTGCATCCGTTGGATGGCAATCCCTACTCCTTGCATTGACATCAATTGATGGGCATCTCCCTAGCCTATTGATTAGCCCCGTCGATGTGAGACTTTCTCTTTTCTTGTCTTCTCCACATAACTCCTATCATTATATTCTATTCCACCCATAGTGCTATATCCATGGCTCACGCTCATGTATTGCGTGAAAATTGGAAAAGGTTTGAGATTACTAAAGTATTAAACAATTGATTGGCTTGTCATCGGGGTTGTGCATGATGAGAGCATTCTTGTGTGACGAAAATGAAGCATGACCAAACTATATGATTTTGTAGGGATCAACTTTCTTTGGCCATGTTATTTTGAGAATACATGATTGCTTAGTTAGTATGCTTGAAGTATTATTATTTTTATGTCAATATTAAACTTTTGTCTTGAATCTCTTAGATCTGAATATTCATGCCACAATAAATAAAATTACATTGAGAATTATGCTAGGTAGCATTCCACATCAAAAATTCTGTTTTTATCATTTACCTACTCAAGGACGAGCAGAAATTAAGCTTGGAGATGCAAGATACGTCTCCAACGTATCTATAATTTTTGATTGTTCCATGCTATTATATTATATGTTCTGGATGTTTAATGGGCTTTATTATACACTTTTATATTATTTTTGGGACTAACCTACTAACCCAAGGCCCAGTGCAAATTTTTGTTTTTTTGCCTATTTTAGTGTTTCGCAGAAAAGGAATATCAAACGAAATGAAACCTTCGGGAGAGTTATTTTTGGAACAAATGTGATCCAGGGGACTTGGAGTAGACGTCCAGAAAGGAGTGAGGAGGCCACGAGGCAGGGAGGCGCACCTGCCCCCTGGGCGCGCCCCCACCCTCATGGGCCCCTCGTAGCTCCACCGACCTACTTCTTCCTCCTATATATATCCATATACCCCAAAAACATCCAGGAGCACCACGAAACACTATTTCCACTGCCGCAACCTTCTGTACCCAAGAGATCCCATCTTGGGGCCTTTTCCGGAGCTCCGCCGGAGGGGGAATCAATCACGGAGGGCTTCTACATCAACACCATAGCCTCTTCGATGATGTGTGAGTAGTTTACCACAGACCTTCGGGTCCATAGTTATTAGCTAGATGGCTTCTTCTCTCTCTTTGGATCTCAATACAAAGTTCTCCTCGATCTTCTTGGAGATCTATTCGATGTAATTCTTTTTGCGGTGTGTTCGTCGAGATCCGATGAATTGTGGGTTTATGATCAAGATTATCTATGAACAATATTTGATTTTTCTCTGAAATCTTTTATGTATGATTTGTTATCTTTGCAAGTCTCTTCGAATTATGAGTTTGGTTTGGCCTACTAGATTGATCTTTCTTGCAATGGGAGAAGTGCTTAGCCTTGGGTTCAATCTTGTGGTATCCTTTCCAAGTGACAGCAGGGGCAGCAAGGCACGTATTGTATTGTTGCCATCGAGGATAAAAGGATGGGGTTTATACCATATTGCTTGAGTTTATCCCTCTATATCATGTCATCTTGCCTAATGTATTACTCTGTTCTTATGAACTTAATACTCTAGATGCATGCTGGATAGCGGGTGATGTGTGGAGTAATAGTAGTAGATGCAGAATCGTTTCGGTCTACTTGTCGCGGACGTGATGCCTATATACATGATCATGCCTAGATATTCTCATAATTATCCACTTTTCTATCAATTGCTCGATAGTAATTTGTTTACTCACCGTAATACTTATGCTATCTTGAGAGAAGCCACTAGTGAAACCTATGGCCCCCGGGTCTATCTTCCATCATATAAGTTTCCAATCTATTTTACTTTGCAATCTTTACTTTCAATCTATATCGTAAAAATACAAAAAATATTTATCTTATTATCTCTATCAGATCTCACTTTTGCAAGTGGTCGTGAAGGGATTGACAACCCCTTTATCACGTTGGTTGCAAGGTTCTTATTTGTTTGTGTAGGTGCGAGGTGACTTGCGTGTAGTCTCCTACTGGATTGATACCATGGTTCTCAAAAACTGAGGGAAATACTTACGCTACTTTGTTGCATCACCCTTTCCTCTTCAAAGGAAAACCAACGCAGTGCTCAAGAGGTAGCAGCTTGTAACACCCCGGATGTAATTTACCTTATATGTATCCCAACTCTTGTCGTTTCCGGTGCTAAGTTATTTTATTTTCCTCGGATTCGGGTTTTTGTCTCCGTGTGTTGTTGTCTGTGTCATGCATCTCATATCATGTCATCATGTGCATTGCATTTGCATATGTGTTCGTCTCATGCATCCGAGCATTTTCCCCGTTGTCCGTTTTGCATTTCGGCGCTCATATCTCCTCCGGTGCCCCTTTCTACCTCTTTTCGTGTGTGGGGGTTAAACATTAACGGATTGGACTGAGAAGGCCTCGTTTGTGTTGCAGCCCAACACCCCTCCAATTTGGCCCAAAACTCACCTAAACCCTCTCCATCTTCTCGGTCGTTCGATCACAATCGCGTGGCCGAAAACTGCACTCCATTTGGAGCTTCCTAGCTCCCTCTATGCCTATAAATAGCCTCCCCTTCGAAAATCACGGGTCTTCTTCCCCCGAAACCCTAGAAATTCGTCTCCGCCGACACCGGACACGTCCGCCTCCACCGGACAAATCGCCGCCGCCAACCGGGGCGTGCCACGTGGTAGCGCGCGCCCCACATTGCCGCCTTGCCCGCGCCGGCCCGCCTGGCCCGCGCATGGCCCTCCCCGCCGCCGAGCCGGGCCAGAGCCGGCTTGCCCGCGCCGCCTCGTCTTCCCCGACGCCGTTCGCCGGTGCCGCCCCGCCACCTCGCCGTCGTTGCGCCGGCTGCCGCGCCCGCCATTGCCGGCCGCCGCGTCCCTCCTCGCCACCTCGCCCCCTCCTTCTCCGACGGCGCCGCGGCGTCCCGAGGCGCCCGAGGGCCGCGCCGCCGTCCTTCTCGCCGGATCCGGCTTCCCCCGCGCCGGAGCGGTGCTTCTTCCTCGCCAGAGTAGAAGGTCCTCGCCAGCGACCTCGAGTCTCCTCCGATGAACAGTACCGCGACCGGATCTGGATCGGTGAACAGTAAACCCTAGATCCGGAGGGTAAAATTTCACTAAGTCCCAAGTTTTTCAGTATTTTTAGGCAACTTCATCATGTTGTATCTCTGCATCCGTAGCTCCTATTTGCGCGTCTAGCATATCAAAATGTTCGCCTCAAAGAGTACATCATTTCGTCTCAATGCATCATTTTCATTTGAGCTCATCTTGATGCCCGAAATGTTGTTGGAAGAGGGCTATGTGATAAAACTATCAGATCTGTTTCATCAAATAGATTTTTGTCATTTTTTCAATGATTAATGTGTGCATGATTTGCTCCTGAGCTCTACATGTGTTTTGTTATATGCCATGCCATCTTTACAGAGGTGTTTACCATGTATTTTTTTGATATGTGTGGTGACTAGCACAAGCTTGCAAAGTAGCGTACTCGGTAATGCTGATTTCAGGGACTTAGTTTTTCACTAAGTCCTTGTCCTATTTTGTCGGTATGCCATATGTTCATGTTGTTTCCTAGTGATCCGTGCCTCTTTTGAGGATGATCAGTAAGGATGATTTGTTAACATTGTGGTGCTCTATCCATACATGTCTTTGTTTGAATTTATGGGGCACCCTAGCTTGAGTCAATCGAGCTCTACTTTTGCTATATCGTGAATCCTGGCAGATTGTTGACTTGTTAGCGATTTTGCCGAGGATGTTGCTATTGATCCGGGCATGCTATGTTATTCTTCTTGCCATGTCTAGCTTCTAGGACATGTATTCTTGATGGGTGTATGCTTAGTTTGGCATGCTATGCTCTATAGTGAGTGCATCGAGCTCGTAAACATGCATACTCGTTAACTGATTTGCATGCTCTAGTTTTTCACTAAGTCTATAATGTGATTATGTTTTTGCCATGTTCACATGCTTGCAATTGTATTTTCTGATCCCTTTTGGCTTAAGGTCACTAAGGGACTTTTGTTAAGTGCTTTGAGTAGCTTCATGCCATGCCTTGCTTTGCCATGTTAAGTTCCTATAGAATGTAGTTTTCATGCTCTAAAGTGTGCTACCTGATGTTAAATTCTAGACTTGTGTTAATTTCACTAAGTCTGAAACCTGTTATCATTTGCATTTTTGCCATGCTTGTTTGAACCTGTTAATGGATGAATTAGTCGTAGCTCAGTGTTCATCTTTTATCAAGCATTATTAGTGGACCCCTGCCATGTATATTGTTGTCATGTTTGAGTGTTGTAGCATAATTATCTTGATCCATTTAGATGGCTACTTGCTGATTATCGCAGATCGGTGCCATATTTGTTTTGCTTGCCATTTCCAAACCGTGCATCCGATTCCGGTGATTTTTATATCGATTTCAACCGAAATCACCTCACCTTTGCAGTGGCACTCTTGGATTTCCATGTTGAGGCCAGGTTCAATCATTCCTTGTCAAATCTTGCATATGCATCACATACCACATCCCGCATAGCATACCATGTTTGCATCATGTTGTTTGAGCATTGCACGTGGTTGATTGTGTTCCTTTTTTCTGGTTTGTCTTGTTTGGGTAGAGCCGGGAGACGAGTTCGCGAACGAGGAGCCCGTTGAGTTTGCTTACGAGGACCAAGTCAACTCTGACAACTTTGTAGGCAAGATGATCATACCCTTGAAATCACTTCTATCTTTGCTTGCTAGATGCTCGCTCTTTTGCTATGCCTATGCTACGATGCCTACCACTTGCTTATCATGCCTCCCAAATTGCCATGTCAAACCTCTAACCCACCATGTCCTAGCAAACCGTTGATTGGCTATGTTACCGCTTTGCTCAGCCCCTCTTATAGCGTTGCTAGTTGCAGGTGAAGATTGGAGGCCGTTCCTTGTTGGAACCTTTATTTACTTGTTGGGATATCATTATATTGCCATGTTATCTTAATGCATCTATATACTTGGTAAAGGGTGGAAGGCTCGGCCTCTCTCCTAGTGTTTTGTTCCACTCTTGCCGCCCTAGTTTCCGTCATATCGGTGTTATGTTCCCGGATTTTGCGTTCCTTACGCGGTTGGATTATAATGGGAACCCCTTGATAGTTCGCCTTGAATAAAACTCCTCCAGCAATGCCCAACCTTGGTTTTACCATTTTCCACCTAGCCTCTTTTTCCCTTGGGTTTCCGGAGCCCAAAGGTCATCTTTATTTAAACCCCCCTGGGCCAGTGCTCCTCTGAGTGTTGGTCCGACCGAGTAGACTGCGGGGCCACCTTGGGGCAACTTGAGGGTTGGTTTTACTCGTAGGATGTGTCATCTGAGTGTGCCCTGAGAACGAGATATGTGCAGCTCCTATCGGGATTTGTCGGCACATTCGGGTGGTGTTGCTGGACTTGTTTTACCATTGTCGAGGATGTCTTGTAAAACCGGGATGCCGAGTCTGATCGGAATGTCTCGGGAGAAGGAATATCCTTCGTTGACCGTGAGAGCTTGTGATGGGCTAAGTTAGGACTCCCTTGCAGGGATTTGAACTTTCGAAAGCCGTGCCCGCGGTTATGGGCAGATGGGAATTCTTAATGTCCGATTGTAGATAACTTGAAACTTAACTTAATTAAAATGAATCAACCGCGTGAGTTACCATGATGGTCTCTTCTCAGCGGAGTCCGGGAAGTGAACACGGTGTTGGAGTAATGCTCGACGTATGTTGCTATAGGATCACTTCTTGATCATAGTTCTTCGTTCGTGCTTTGGCTTTCTCTTCTCGCTCTCTTTTGCGAACAGGATAGCCACCATATATGCTAGTCACTTGCTGCAGCTCCACATATTACCTTGCCTTACCTATAAGCTTAAATAGTCTTGATCGCGAGGGTGCGAGATTGCTGAGTCCCGGTGACTCACAGTTTACTTCCAAAACCAGATGCAGGGACCGATGATACCGTTCCAGATGATGCGCTTGAGCTCAAGTGGGAGTTCGACGAAGACTCTCGTCGTTACTATGTGTCTTTCCCAGATGATCAGTAGTGGTGCCCAGTTGGGGCGATCGGGGACCGTGTCGCATGTTGGGGTTGATCTTTATTTTGGCACCGTAGTCGAACCATGAGTGTATTGGATGATTGTAATGTTATTCACGTATTTGTGTGACGTGGCGAGTGTAAGCCAACTATGTTATCCTTTCCCCTTTTATATATTTACATGGGTTGTTGTGAAGATTACCTTGCGACATTGCTTTCAATGCGGTTATGCCTCTAAGTCGTGCTTCGACACGTAGGAGATATAGCCGCATCGAGGACGTTACAAGTTGGTAATCAGAGCCTTCCCCGACCTTAGGAGCCCCCTGGTTGATCGAATCGTTGGCGTTGTTGAGTCTAGAAAAATGTTTTGAGTCATTTAGGATTATATATATCGGAGAGTTTAGGAATTCTTTTTACTCCCCAGTCCCTTCATCGCTCTGGTAGGGCATCCTGACGTAGAGTTTTGACTCTTCTCTTCTCAAATTTCATTAAAAAAATTAGGATCACGCGGGTATCTTGGAATCGTTCCGATCGATTTGTGACGAGAACATTGTTCTTGGTGCCTCCTGTCATTTAGGGGTTGTGGCAGTGTCCCGGGGAGTTGAGCTCCGAGGTGTTGTCATCACAATTTTATCGTTGAGATTCTGGAATACCTGAGTTTCGCCGACATCGAAAATCTCTTTTATGTAATTGTCGGTGAGATAACCTCGACGCCACCCAGTACTGGGGCGGGAGTTCGGGAGTATTGCCATAACTTGTATAACGGATGCTTTTCGAAGGTTGAGGTACACGATTTCTGAAGTTTTTCTCGGTTATGTGTTGAAGAATGGATACAGCTGGATGTAGGATTTGCTAGATTTGGGTGAGATATTATGCTTCCCCTGTATCCCCAACACCTGATTGCATAACCGGAAAGGTTCGGGAGTTTCATAGGTGGGAATTCTTGTAGCTCTAGTTCTTCTTCCACGGATATTTGGTTTGGGATTGGGTAATCCTCACCAAGTATTTGTTCTTGTTCCGTACCTTGTTGTTTTTCTTCTACCTCAATTCTAAGTGGCTTCTCAATTTATGGATATGTGACCATTTCGATTGGAATGCATCCGTTCATTTTGTTCGGATGTGAAGACTATATGTTGCAATTTCAACCCGTTTGATTCAGCTTCAATATTTGTCTGTCAATGTGCTAACGGATGTCAACCTCTTCAGGATGGCTCCTCCAACGCGCATGACTCCGAATCCTGATCCGCCACCACCACCTCCACCTCCGGAGGCATGGCAAGCTGTGATGGCCGCTACCAATGCAAACACGCAGCTGATCATGCAACTTCTTCAAGAGCGCAATCAAGGGAACCAGGGCCAAGGCAACAATCAGAATCACTTTGCTACACTCAACCAGTTCCTTGCTAACCAGCCAAAGACCTTCAGCAATTGTGTTGAGGCAACAGACGCTGATGATTGGCTCGTGGACATATGCAAGCATTTCGAGTGCAGTAACGTCAGGCCTGAGGACTTTGTCAAGTTCGCTTCCTTCCAACTCAAAGACCAAGCTGTAGAATGGTTTCAGCAGTACAAAGATTCCAGCGGAGGCCATGTGATTACCTGGGATGAATTCCGTCAAGACTTCAAAGCTCATCATATTCCTCAGAGCGTGGTTGAAAGCAAGCGTGAGGAATTCCGCAACCTGAAGCAAGGCTCTATGTCTGTTTACGAGTACAACAAGATGTTTCATAAGCTCGACCGTTTTGCTAAGCAGGGCGTCCCTGACGAGAAGAGCATGATATACCAGTTCAGGGGTGGTCTCAGAGAAGAAATCCAGCTAGCTCTCGTTCTCTTTGAGCCCAAGAGGTACGATGAGTTTTACAACATGGCAATGAAGCAAGAGACTACTCAACTGAAGTGCGATGCTTCCAAGAAGCGAGTCAGAAATGCTACTCCTTCTTCCTCAACTCAAGTGGCTAAGTGTTGGGTAACGTAGAAGAATTTTAAAATTTTCTACGCATCACCAAGATCAATCTATGGAGTCATCTAGCAACGAGGGAGAGGGGAGTGCATCTACATACCCTTGTAGATCGCGCGCGGAAGCGTTCAAGAGAACGGGGTTGATGGAGTCGTACTCGTCGTGATCCAAATCACCGATGACCTAGTGCCGAACGGACGGCACCTCCGCGTTCAACACACGTACGGTTGGGAAGACGTCTCCTCCAACTTGATCCAGCAAGGGGGAAGGAGAGGTTGATGAAGATCTAGCAGCACGACGGCGTGGTGGTGGAAGCACCGGTGATCTCGGCAGGGCTTCGCCAAGCACAGGGAGAAGGAGGAGTGTCACGGGAGGGAGAGGGAGAGGTCAGGGGCTAGGGTGCGGCTGCCCTCCCTCCCCCACACTATATACAGGGTCCCTATGGGGAGGCACCGGCCCTAGGAGATCAAATCTCCAGGGGGGGCAAGGGGGTGGCTTGCCCCCAAGCCAAGTGGGGCGCCCCCCCCCCCCACCCCTAGGGTTTCTAACCCTAGGCGCAGGGGAGGCCCAAGGGAGGCGCACCAGCCCACTAGGGGCTGGTTCCCCTCCCACTTCAGCCCATGGGGCCCTCCGGGATAGGTGGCCCCACCCGGTGGACCCCCGGGACCCTTCCGGTGGTCTCGGTACAATACCGAGTACCCCCGAAACTTTCCCGATGGCCGAAACTTGACTTCCTATATATAAATCTTTACCTCCGGACCATTCCGGAACTCCTCGTGACGTCTGGGATCTCATCCGGGACTCCGAACAACTTTCGGGTTACCGTATACTAATATCTCAACAACCCTAGCGTCACCGAACCTTAAGTGTGTAGACCCTACGGGTTCGAAAGACACGCAGACATGACCGAGACGACTCTCCGGTCAATAACCAACAGCGGGATCTGGATACCCATGTTGGCTCCCACATGCTCCTCGATGATCTCATCGGATGAACCACGATGTCGAGGATTCAATCAATCCGTATACAATTCCCTTTGTCAATCGGTGCGTTACTTGCCCGAGACTCGATCATCGGTATCCCAATACCTCGTTCAATCTCGTTACCGGCAAGTCACTTTACTCGTACCGTAATGCATGATCCCGTGATCAACCTCTTGGTCACATTGAGCTCATTATGATGATGCATTACCGAGTGGGCCCAGAGATACCTCTCCATCATACTGAGTGACAAATCCCAGTCTCGATTCGTGCCAACCCAACAGACACTTTCGGAGATACCTGTAGTATACCTTTATAGTCACCCAGTTATGTTGTGACGTTTGGCACACCCAAAGCACTCCTACGGTATCCGGGAGTTGCACAATCTCATGGTCTAAGGAAATGATACTTGACATTCGGAACAGCTACAGCAAACGAACTACACGATCTTTGAGCTATGCTTAGGATTGGGTCTCGTCCATCACATCATTCTCCTAATGATGTGATCCCGTTATCAATGACATCCAATGTCCATAGTCAGGAAACCATGACTATCTTTTGATCAACGAGCTAGTCAACTAGAGGCTCACTAGGGACGTGTTGTGGTCTATGTATTCACACATGTATTACGATTTCCGGATAACACAATTATAGCATGAACAATAGACAATTATCATGAACAAAGAAATACAATAATAACCATTTTATTATTGCCTCTAGGGCATATTTCCAACAGTCTCCCACTTGCACTAGAGTCAATATTCTAGTTACATTGTGATGAATCGAACACCCATGCAGTTCTGGTGTTGATCATGTTTTGCTCTAGGGAGAGGTTTAGTCAACGGATCTGCCACATTCAGGTCCGTATGTACTTTACAAATCTCTATGTCTCCATATTGAACACTTCACGAATGGAGTTGAAGCGACGCTTGATATGCCTGGTCTTCCTGTGAAACTTGGGCTCCTTGGCAAGGGCAATAGCTCCAGTGTTGTCACAGAGGAGAGTCATCGGGCCCGACGCATTGGGTATGACTCCTAGGTCGGTAATGAACTCCTTCACCCAGATTGCCTCTTGTGTTGCCTTCGAGGCTGCCATGTACTTCGCTTCACATGTAGATCCCGCCACAACGCTTTGCTTGCAACTGCACCAGCTTACTGCCCCACCATTCAAAATATACACGTATCCGGTTTGTGACTTAGAGTCATCCAGATCTGTGTCGAAGCTAGCATCGACGTAACCCTTTACGACGAGCTCTTCGTCACCTCCATAAACGAGAAACATATCCTTAGTCCTCTTCAGGTACTTCAGGATATTATTGACCGCTGTCCAGTGTTCCATGCCGGGATTACTTTGGTACCTTCCTACCAAACTTACGACAAGGTTTACATCAGGTCTGGTACACAGCATAGCATACATGATAGACCCTATGGCCGAGGCATAGGGGACGACACTCATCTTTTCTCTATCTTCTACCGTGGTCGGGCATTGAGCCGTGCTCAATCTCGTACCTTGCAATACAGGCAAGAACCCCTTCTTTGACTGATCCATTTTGAAATTCTTCAATATCTTGTCAAGGTACATACTCTGTGAAAGACCAATGAGGCGTCTCGATCTATCTCTATAGATCTTGATGCCTAATATATAAACAGCTTCTCCAAGATCCTTCATTGAAAAACACTTGTTCAAGTAGGCCTTTATGCTTTCCAAGAATTCTATATCATTTCCCATCAACAGTATGTAATCCACATACAATATGAGAAATGCTACAGAGCTCCCACTCACTTTCTTGTAAATGCAGGCTTCTCCATAAGTCTGCGTAAACCCAAACGCTTTGATCATCTCATCAAAATGAATGTTCCAACTCCGAGATGCTTGCACCAGTCCATAAATCGAGCGTTGGAGCTTGCACACCTTGCCAGCATTCTTAGGATCGACAAAACCTTCCGGCTGCATCATATACAATTCTTCCTCAAGGAAACCATTAAGGAATGCTGTTTTGCCGTCCATTTGCCATATCTCATAATCATATAGTGCGGCAATTGCTAGCATGATTCGGACGGACTTCAGCTTCGCTACGGGTGAGAAAGTCTCATCGTAGTCAACCCCTTGAACTTGTCGATAACCCTTAGCGACAAGCCGAGCTTTATAGATGGTTACGTTACCATCCGTGTCTGTCTTCTTCTTAAAGATCCATTTATTTTCTATGGCTCGCCGATCATCGGGCAAGTCAGTCAAAGTCCATACTTCGTTTTCATACATGGATCCTATCTCGGATTTCATGGCTTCTAGCCATTTGTCGAAATCCGGGCCCGCCATTGCTTCTTCATAGTTCGAAGGTTCACCGTTGTCTAACAACATGATTTCCAAGACAGGGTTGCCGTACCACTCTGGTGCGGAACGTGTCCTCATGGACCTACGAAGTTCAGTAACAACTTGATCTGAAGTTTCATGATCATCATCTACTTCCTCTCTAGTCGGTGCAGGCACCTCAGGAACATTTTCTTGAGCTGCGCCACTTACCGGTTCAAGAGGTAATACTTCATCAAGTTCTACTTTCCTCCCACTTATTTCTTTCGAGAGAAACTCTTTCTCTAGAAAGGACCCATTCTTGGCAACAAAGATCTTGCCTTCGGATCTGAGGTAGAAGGTATACACAATAGTTTCTTTAGGGTATCCTATGAAGACGCATTTTTCTGATTTGGGTTCGAGCTTTTCAGGTTGAAGTTTCTTGACATAAGCATCACATCCCCAAACTTTTAGAAACGACAGCTTAGGTTTCTTCCCAAACCATAATTCATACGGTGTCGTCTCAACGGATTTCGACGAAGCCCTATTTAAAGTGAATGCGGCAGTCTCTAAAGCATAGCCCCAAAATGACAGCGGTAGATCGGTAAGAGACATCATAGATCGCACCATATCCAATAGAGTGCGATTACGACGTTCGGACACACCATTACGCTGAGGTGTTCCAGGCGGCGTGAGTTGTGAAACTATTCCACATTTTCTTAAGTGTGTGCCAAATTCGTGACTCAAGTATTCTCCCCCACGATCTGATCGCAAGAACTTGATTTTCCTGTCACGTTGATTCTCAACCTCACTCTAAAATTCCTTGAACTTTTCAAAGGTCTCAGACTTGTGTTTCATTAAGTAGACATACCCATATCTACTCAAGTCATCAGTGAGGGTGAGAACATAAGGATAGCCACCATGAGCCTCAACACTCATTGGACCGCACACATCAGTATGTATGATTTCCAATAAGTTGGTTGCTCGCTCCATTGTTCCTGAGAACGGAGTCTTGGTCATTTTACCCATGAGGCATGGTTCGCACGTGTCAAATGATTCGTAATCAAGAGACTCCAAAAGTCCATCTGCATGGAGCTTCTTCATGCGTTTGACACCTATGTGACCAAGGTGGCAGTGCCACAAGTATGTGGGACTATCATTATCAACCTTACATCTTTTGGTATTCACACTATGAATATGTGTAACATTACGCTCGAGATTCATTAAGAATAAACCATTCACCAGCGGAGCTTGACCATAAAACATATCTCTCATATAAATAGAACAACCATTATTCTCGGATTTAAATGAGTAGCCATCTCAAATTAAATGAGATCCTAATACAATGTTCATGCTCAAAGCTGGCACTAAATAACAATTATTGAGGTTTAAAACTAATCCTGTAGGTAAATGTAGAGGTAGCGTGCCGATGGCGATCACATCGACCTTGGAATCATTCCCGACGCGCATCGTCACCTCATCCTTCGCTAGTCTCCGCTTATTCCGCAGCTCCTGCTTTGAGTTACAAATGTGAGCAACCGCACCGGTATCAAATACCCAGGAGCTACTACGAGTACTGGTAAGGTACACATCAATTACATGTATATCACATATACCTTTAGTGTTGTCGGCCTTCTTGTCCGCTAAGTATTTGGGGCAGTTCCGCTTCCAGTGACCACTTCCCTTGCAATAAAAACACTTAGTCTCAGGCTTGGGTCCATTCTTTGGCTTCTTCCTGGCAGCTTGCTTACCGGGCGCGGCAACTCCCTTGCCGTACTTCTTGAAGTTCTTCTTACCCTTGCCTTTCTTGAACTTAGTGGTTTTATTCACCATCAACACTTGATGTTCCTTCTTGATTTCCACCTCTGCTGATTTCAGCATTGAATATACCTCAGGAATGGTCTTTTCCATCCCCTGCATATTGAAGTTCATCACAAAGCTCTTGTAGCTCGGTGGAAGCGACTGAAGGATTCTGTCAATGACCGCGTCATCCGGGAGATTAACTCCCAGCTGAGTCAAGCGGTTATGCAACCCAGACATTTTGAGTATGTGCTCACTGACAGAACTATTTTCCTCCATCTTACAGCTGAAGAACTTGTCGGAGACTTCATATCTCTCGACCCGGGCATGAGCTTGGAAAACCATTTTCAGCTCTTCGAACATCTCATATGCTCTGTGTCTCTCAAAACGCTTTTGGAGCCCCTGTTCTAAGCTGTAAAGCATGTCGCACTGAACGAGGGAGTAATCATCAGCACGTGACTGCCAACCGTTCATAACGTGTTGGTTCTCTGGGATGGGTGCGTCACCTAGCGGTGCTTCTAGGACATAATCTTTCTTGGCAGCTATGAGGATGATCCTCAGGTTCCGGGCCCAGTCCGTATAGTTGCTGCCATCATCTTTCATCTTGGTTTTCTCTAGGAACGCGTTGAAGTTGAGGACAACGTGGGCCATTTGATCTATAAGACATATTGTAAAGATTTTATACTAAGTTCATGATAATTAAGTTCATATAATCAAATTATTCAATGAACTCCCACTCAGATAGACATCCCTCCAGTCATCTAAGTGAAACATGATCCGAGTTAACTAGGCCGTGTCCGATCATCACGCAAGACGGACTAGTCAACATCGGTGAACATCTTCATGTTGATCATATCTTCTATACGACTCATGCTCGACCTTTCGGTCTTCCGTGTTCCGAGGCCATGTCTGTACATGCTAGGCTCGTCAAGTCAACCTAAGTGTATTGCGTGTGTAAATCTGGCTTACACCCGTTGTATTCGAACGTTAGAATCTATCACACCCGATCATCACGTGGTGCTTCGAAACAACGAACCTTCGCAATGGTGCATAGTTAGGGGGAACACTTTCTTGAAATTATTACGAGGGATCATCTTATTTAAGCTACCGTCGTTCTAAGCAAATAAGATGTAAAACATGATAACCATCACATGCAATCAAATAGTGACATGATATGGCCAATACCATTTGCTCCTTTTGATCTCCATCTTCGGGGCTTCATGATCATCGTTGTCACCGGCATGACACCATGATCTCCATCATCATGATCTCCATCATCGTGTCTTCTTGAAGTTGTCTCATCATCTATTACTTCTACTACTATGGCTAACACTTTAGCAATAAAGTAAAGTAATTACATGACGTTTATGTTGACACGCAAGTCATAAATAAATAAAGACAACTCCTATGGCTCCTGCCAGTTGTCATACTCATCGACATGCAAGTCGTGATTCCTATTACAAGAACATGATCAATCTCATACATCACATATATCATTCATCACATCCTTTTGGCCATATCACATCACACGGCACATGCTGCAAAAACAAGTTAGACGTCCTCTAATTGTTGTTGCAAGTTTTTACGTGGCTGCTATAGGTTTCTAGCAAGAACGTTTCTTACCTACGCCAAAACCACAACGTGATGTGCCAATTTCTATTTACCCTTCATAAGGACCCTTTTCATCGAATCCGATCCGACTAAAGTGGGAGAGACAGACACCCGCCAGCCACCTTATGCAACTAGTGCATGTCAATCGGTGGAACCAGTCTCACGTAAGCGTACGTGTAAGGTCGGTCCGGGCCACTTCATCCCACGATGGTGCCGAATCAAGATAAGACTAGTAACGGCAAGCAAATTGACAATATCGACGCCCACAACTGCTTTGTGTTCTACTCGTGCATAGAAACTATGCATAGACCTAGCTCATGATGCCACTGTTGGGTAACGTAGCAGAATTTTAAAATTTTCTACGCATCACCAAGATCAATCTATGGAGTCATCTAGCAACGAGGGAGAGGGGAGTGCGTCTACATACCCTTGTAGATCGCGCGCGGAAGCGTTCAAGAGAACGGGGTTGATGGAGTCGTACTCGTCGTGATCCAAATCACCGATGACCTAGCGCCGAACGGATGGCACCTCCGCGTTCAACACACGTACGGTTGGGAAGACGTCTCCTCCAACTTGATCCAGCAAGGGGGAAGGAGAGGTTGATGAAGATCCAGCAGCACGACGGCGTGGTGGTGGAAGCAACGGTGATCTCGGCAGGGCTTCGCCAAGCACAGGGAGAAGGAGGAGTGTCACGGGAGGGAGAGGGAGAGGCCAGGGGCTAGGGTGCAGCTGCCCTCCCTCCCCCCACTATATGTAGGGTCCCTAGGGGGGCGCCGGCCCTAGGAGATCAAATCTCCAAGGGGGGGGGGCGGCGGCCAAGGGGGTGGCTTGCCCCCCAAGCCAAGTGGGGCGCCCTAGGCGCAGGGGAGGCCCAAGGGAGGTGCACCAGCCCACTAGGGGCTGGTTCCCCTCCCACTTCAGCCCATGGGGCCCTCCAGGATAGGTGGCCCCACCCGGTGGACCCCCGGGACCCTTCCGGTGGTCCCGGTACAATACCGAGTACCCCCGAAACTTTCCCGATGGCCGAAAGTTGACTTCCTATATATAAATCTTTACCTACGGACCATTCCGGAACTCCTCGTGATGTCCGGGATCTCATCCGGGACTCCGAACAACTTTCGGGTTATCGTATACTAATATCTCAACAACCCTAGCGTCATCGAACCTTAAGTGTGTAGACCCTACGGGTTCGGGAGACACGCAGACATGACCGAGACGACTCTCCGGTCAATAACCAACAGCGGTATATGGATACCCATGTTGGCTCCCACATGCTCCTCGATGATCTCATTGGATGAACCACGATGTCAAGGATTCAATCAATCCATATACAATTCCCTTTGTCAATCAGTACGTTACTTGCCCGAGACTCGATCGTCAGTATCCCAATACCTCGTTCAATCCCGTTACCGGCAAGTCACTTTACTCGTACCGTAATGCATGATCCCGTGATCAACCTATTGGTCACATTGAGCTCATTATGATGATGCATTACCGAGTGGGCCCAGAGATACCTCTCCGTCATACGGAGTGACAAATCCCAGTCTCGATTCGTGCCAACCCAACAGACACTTTCGGAGATACCTGTAGTGTACCTTGATAGTCACCCAGTTACGTTGTGACGTTTGGCACACCCAAAGCACTCCTACGGTATCCGGGAGTTGCACAATCTCATGGTCTAAGGAAATGATACTTGACATTCGGAAAAGCTACAGCAAACGAACTACACGATCTTTGAGCTATGCTTAGGATTGGGTCTCGTCCATCACATCATTCTCCTAATGATGTGATCCCGTTATCAATGACATCCAATGTCCATAGTCAGGAAACCATGACTATCTTTTGATCAACGAGCTAGTCAACTAGAGGCTCACTAGGGACGTGTTGTGGTCTATGTATTCACACATGTATTACGATTTCCGGATAACACAATTATAGCATGAACAATAGACAATTATCATGAACAAAGAAATATAATAATAACCATTTTATTATTGCCTCTAGGGCATATTTCCAACACTAAGCAGCAGAAGTATTGGCTTCCTCCTCCTCCGTTCCGTCAGCCTTATCAGCAGAAGAGCAAAGGTGGCAGTGGATCTTCCCACCCGCCCAACCTTGGCTTTCAGAACAAGAATTCATCTCAAGCTCCAAGATCAAGTGCTCCATATCACCATCCGCTTTCAGAGGTCACGTGCAACAAGTGCCAACAGAAGGGTCACTATGCCAATAAATGCTTCAATCAGAGGCGTCTCCCTCCTCCTCCTCCTATGAGATCGGCAAGTACAGCGGTGGTCAAGCATAACCCCAAGCATGCCAAGGTCAACTTGATGAATGCAGCTCTGGTAGAGGACTCGTCAGATGTCATCATGGGTAACCTTCCTATTAACGATGTTCTTGCAAAAGTTCTTTTTGACACTGGTGCATCGCATTCTTTCTTGTCATTCCCATTTGCATCGAAGCACAATGTTGATACTGAGGTTATGCCCAAAGTCATGCAAGTTGTTTCTCCCGGCAAGCTTTTGACTTCTAGTTTGGTTGCTCCCGATGTCTCTATCACGTTGGGCGACTACAAGTTTCTGTCCTCTCCAGTGGTTCTTGGAAACTCGGATATTGATCTTATTCTCGGAATGGATTGGCTTTCTAAGCACAAGGCGCATCTTGATTGTGCTGCCAGGCAGATTCAATTGACTCATTCGTCTGAGGATGTAATTGTCTTTACCGCTCGTGATGATACCATCCGTCTGTTTTCTCTCAATGAGAAGGGTGAACTGGATGCCATCTCTCAAATTCCAGTCGTTTGCGAATATCAAGACGTCTTTCTAGAAGAGCTTCCGGGAATGCCTCCGCACCGGCCAGTTGAATTCGTCATCGATCTTGAGCCTGGCACGGAACCTGTTTGCAAACGTCCTTACAAGCTTGGACCTGAAGAGTTGAAGGAGCTGAAGAAGCAACTCGATATTCAAGAGCGAATGGGTCTCGTCCGACCTAGTTCTTCTCCGTGGGGTTGTGGAGTTCTTTTTGTGAAGAAGAAGGATGGAATGGACCGACTTTGTGTTGACTACCGTCCATTGAACAAGAAGACTATAAAGAACAAGTACCCACTTCCCAACATCAACGAGCTGTTCGAACAACTCAAAGGTGCTCAAGTATTCTCCAAGCTTGATCTCCGTATGGGCTATCACCAGATTCGAATCCGTGAGCAAGATATCCCCAAGACGGCTTTCAGAACAAACTATGGTTCATATGAATACACTGTCATGTCTTTTGGCCTCGTCAATGCTCCGTCGACTTTCTCTCGCATGATGAACTTCATCTTCAACGCCTACACAAATGACTTCGTCTTGGTCTACCTCGATGACATTTTGGTCTTTTCGAAGAACAAGGAAGATCATGCCAAGCACTTGCGTTTGGTGCTCGATAAGCTCAGAGAACATCAGTTCTACGCCGAGTTCTCAAAGTGCGAGTTTTGGCTCGATGAGGTTCTCTATCTTGGGCATATCATCTCTGCCAAGGGCATAGCGGTGAATCCTGAGAGAAGGTGTCTGCAATTGTGAATTGGGAACCACCTCAGAACGTGAAGCAACTCCGCAGCTTCCTTGGTCTCGCAAGCTATTGTCGAAGGCTCGTTGAGAACTTTTCAAAGATCGCCAAGCCTCTTTCAAACCTTCTCCAGAAGCACGTGAAGTACGTTTGGTCTCCTGAGTGTGACATCGCTTTCAACACCTTGAAAGAGAAATTAGTCACTGCTCCAGTTCTGACTCCTCCTGATGAATCCAAACCGTTCGAGGTCTTTTGCGATGCCTCTCTTCAAGGTCTTGGTGCAGTGTTGATGCAAGAGAAGAAAGTTGTGGCTTATACCTCTCGCCAGTTGAAGCCCAACGAGAAGAACTACCCCACTCATGACCTCGAGTTGGCGGCAGTTGTGCATGCTATGTTGACTTGGAGACATCTCTTATTGGGAAGAAAAGTGGACATCTTCACGGATCACAAGAGTCTCAAGTACATCTTCACTCAGCCTAATCTCAACCTCCGGCAGACTCGTTGGGTCGAAATGATTCAAGAGTATAATCTGAGCATCGAATATACTCCAGGCAAGGCCAATGTGATTGCTGACGCATTGAGCAGGAAGGCTTACTGCAACAGTTTGATTCTCAAGCCTACCAACCCGAGCTTTGTGAAGCTTTCCGCAAACTCAATTTGCAAGTTGTTCCTCAAGGGTTCCTCGCCAACCTTCAAGTCTCTCCTACTTTGGAAAATCAGATTCGCGAGGCTCAACTTCTTGATGCTATGGTGAAGAAGGTGAAGATTGGGATTGCCAAGAGTCAACACAAGTACAAGTGCTATCGCCTTGATGACAAGGATACTCTCTTCTTCGAGGATCGCATTGTTGTGCCTAAAGGTGACCTTCGTAAAGTCATTATGAACGAGTCTCACAATTCACTCCTCTCCATCCACCATGGGAGTACGAAGATGTACCAGGACCTTAAGCAGGCGTATTGGTGGACTCGAATGAAGCGAGAGATTGCTCAGTTCGTGAATGAATGTGATGTCTGCAGAAGAGTGAAGGCAGAACACCAACGACCAACTGGTCTCCTCCAACCTCTTGCCATTCCAGAATGGAAGTTTGACCACATTGAGATGGACTTCGTGACTGGGTTTCCAAAGTCCAAGCGTGGCAATGATGCTATATTCGTTGTCATCGACAAACTCACTAAAGTGGCTCACTTTCTGCCTATCAAAGAGTCTATCACTGCAGCTCAATTGGCGGAGCTTTATACCTCTCGGATTGTCTCTCTGCATGGTATGCCATAGTTGATTTCTTCAGACCGTGGCAGCATCTTTACCTCCAAGTTTTTGGATTCTTTTCAGAAGGCCATGGGCACCAACATCCGTTTCAGCACAGCTTTTCATCCTCAAACTAGTGGCCAAGTCGAGCGTGTCAATCAAATTCTCGAAGATATGCTCAGGGCTTGCGTTATCTCTTTCGGTATGAAGTGAGAAGATTGTCTTCCATATGCCGAGTTCTCCTACAACAACAGCTTTCAAGCGAGTTCGGGCAAGGCCCCATTTGAAATTCTCTATGGCAGGAAGTGTCGTACTCCTCTTAACTGGTCGGAGACCGGTGAACATCAACTTCTTGGAAATGACTTGATCACAGAGGCAGAGGAGATGTGCAAAGTCATTCGTGATAACCTCAAAGCAGTGCAATCGCGCCAAAAGAGCTACTATGATAGTAAGCATCGTGATTTGCCTTTCGAGATCGGAGACCATGTTTACCTCCGCGTCTCCCCAATGAAAGGTACTTGTCGCTTCGGTATCAAAGGGAAGCTTGCCCCTAGATACATGGGTCCTTTCAAGATCGTCAGCAAGAGAGGCGATCTTGCCTATCAACTCGAGCTTCCCTCCAACTTTGCAAATGTGCACGACGTGTTCCATGTCTCTCAGCTCCGCAAGTGCTTCAAGACCCCTGACCGCACCGTCAACTTCGAATACATTGATCTCCAAGAAGACCTCTCTTATTGTGAGCACCCAGTTGCTATTCTTGAAGAGACTGAGCGCAAGACTCGCAATAAATCAATCAAATTCCTCAAAGTCAAGTGGTCACACCATTCCCACCGTGAAGCCACCTGGGAACGCGAGGATCACCTCCGTTCTGAGTACCCGGCGTTTTTACAGTCCTAGATCTCGGGATGAGATCCTTTCGTAGTGGTGGAGTGTTGTAACACCCCGGATGTAATTTACCTTATATGTATCCCAACTCTTGCCGTTTCCGGCGCTAAGTTATATTATTTTCCTCGGGTTCGGGTTTTTGTCTCTGTGTGTTGTTGTCTGTGTCATGCATCTCATATCATGTCATCATGTGCATTGCATTTGCATATGTGTTCGTCTCATGCATCCGAGCATTTTCCCCGTTGTCCGTTTTGCATTCCGGCGCTCCTATCTCCTCCGGTGCCCCTTTCTACCTCTTTTCGTGTGTGGGGGTTAAACATTTCCGGATTGGACCGAGACTTGTCATGCGGCTTGGTTTACTACCGGTAGACCGCTTGTCAAGTTTCGTACCATTTGGACTTCGTTTGATACTCCAACGGTTAACCGAGGGACCGAGAAGGCCTCGTTTGTGTTGCAGCCCAACACCCCTCCAATTTGGCCCAAAACTCACCTAAACCCTCTCCATCGTCTCGGTCGTTCGATCACGATCGCGTGGCCGAAAACCGAACTCCATTTGGAGCTTCCTAGCTCCCTCTATGCCTATAAATAGCCTCCCCTCTGAAAATCATGGGTCTTCTTCCCCCGAAACCCTAGAAATTCGTCTCCGCCGCCACCGGACACGTCCGTCTCCACCGGACAAATCGCCGCCGCCAACCGGGGCGTGCCACGTGGCAGCGCGCACCCCACATCGCCGCCTCGCCCGCGCCGGCCCACCTGGCCCGCGCGCGGCCCTCCCCGCCGCCGAGCCGGGCCAGAGCCGTCTTGCCCGCGCCGCCTAGTCTTCCCCGACGCTGTTCACCTACGCCGCCCCGCCACCTCGCCGTCGTTGCGCCGGCCGCCGCGCCCGCCATTGCCAGCCGCCGCGTCCCTCCTTGCCACCTCGCCGCCCTCCTTCTCCGACGGCGCCGCAGCGTCCCAAGGCGCCCAAGGGCCGCGCCGCCGTCCTTCTCTCCGGATCCGGCTTTCCCCACGCCGGAGCGGTGCTTCTTCCTCGCCGGAGTAGAAGGTCCTCGCCGGCGACCTCGAGTCTCCTCCGGTGAACAGTACCGCGACCGGATCTGGATCGGTGAACAGTAAACCCTAGATCCGGAGGGTAAAATTTCACTAAGTCCCCAGTTTTTCAGTATTTTTAGGCAACTTCATCATGTCGTATCTCTGCATTCGTAGCTCCTATTTGCGCGTGTAGCATATCAAAATGTTCGCCTCAAAGAGTACATCATTTCATCTCAATGCATCATTTTCATTTGAGCCCATCTTGATGCCCGAAATGCTGTTGGAAGAGGGCTATGTGATAAAATTGTCAGATCTATTTCATCAAATAGATTTTTGTCATTTTTTCCATGATTAATGTGTGCATGATTTGGTCCTGAGCTCTACATGTGTTTTTTTATATGCCATGCCATCTTTACAGAGGTGCTTACCATGTATTTTTGTGATGTGTGTGGTGACTAGCACAAGCTTGCAAAGTAGCATACTCGGTAATGCTGATTTCAGGGACTTAGTTTTTCACTAAGTCCTTGTCCTGATTTTGTCGGTATGCCATATGTTCATGTTGTTTCCTAGTGATCCATGCCTCTTTTGAGGATGATCAGTAAGGATGATTTGTTAAAATTATGGTGCTCTATCCATACATGTCTTTGTTTGCATTTATGGGGCATCCTAGCTTGAGTCAATCGAGCTCTACTTTTGCTATATCGTGAATCCTGGCAGATTGTTGACTTGTTAGCGATTTTTCCGAGGATGTTGCTATTGATCCGTGCATGCTATGTTATTGTTCTTGCCACGTCTAGCTTCTAGGACATGTATTCTTCATGGGTGTATGCTTAGTTTGCCATGCCATGCTCTGTAGTGAGTGCATCGAGCTCGTAAACATGCATACTCGTTAACTGATTTGCATGCTCCAGTTTTTCACTAAGTCTGTAATCTGATTATGTTTTTGCCATGTTCACATGCTTGCAATTGTATTTTCTGATCCCTTTTGGCTCAAGGTCACTAAGGGACTTTTGTTAAGTGCTTTGAGTAGCTTCATGCCATGCCTTGCTTTGCCATGTTAAGTTCCTGTAGCATGTAGTTTTCATGCTCTAAAGTGTGCTACCTGATGTTAAATTCTAGACTTGTGTTAATTTCACTAAGTCTGAAACCTGTTATCATTTGCATTTTTGCCATACTTGTTTGAACCTGTTAATGGATGAATTAGTCGTAGCTCAGTGTTCATATTTTGTCAAGCATTATGAGTGGACCCCTGCCATGTATTTTGTTGTCATGTTTGAGTGTTGTAACATAATTATCTTGATGCATTTAGATGGCTACCTGCTGATTATCGCAGATCGGTGCCATATTTGTTTTGCTTGCCATTTCCAAACCGTGCATCGGATTCCGGTGATGTTTATATCGATTTCAACCGAAATCACCTCACCTTTCCAGTGGCACTCTTGGATTTCCAAGTTGAGGCCAGGTTCAATCATTCCTTGTCAAATCTTGTATATGCATCACATACCGCATCCCGCATAGCATACCATGTTTGCATCATGTTGTTTGAGCATTGCACGTGGTTGATTGTGTTCCTTTTTGCTTGTTTGTCTTGTTTGGGTAGAGCCGAGAGACGAGTTCGCGAATGAGGAGCCCGTTGAGTTTGCTTACGAGGACCAAGTCAACTCTGACAACTTTGTAGGTAAGATGATCATACCCTCGAAATCACTTCTATCTTTGCTTGCTAGATGCTCGCTCTTTTGCTATGCCTATGCTATGATGCCTACCACTTGCTTATCATGCCTCCCAAATTTCCATGTCAAACCTCTAACCCACCATGTCCTAGCAAACCGTTGATTGGCTATGTTACCGCTTTGCTCAGCCCCTCTTATAGCGTTGCTAGTTGCAGGTGAAGATTGGAGCTCGTTCCTTGTTGGAACATTGTTTATTGTTAGGATATCACCATATTATCTTATTTATCTTAATGCACCTATATACTTGGTAAAGGGTGGAAGGCTCGGCCTTTTGCCTAGTGTTTTGTTCCACTCTTGCCGCCCTAGTTTCCGTCATATCGGTGTTATGTTCCCGGATTTTGCGTTCCTTACGTGGTTGGGTTATAATGGGAACCCCTTGATAGTTCGCCTTGAATAAAACTCCTCCAGCAATGCCCAACCTTGGTTTTACCATTTTCCACCTAGCCTCTTTTTCCCTTGGGTTTCCGGAGCCCAAGGGTCATCTTTATTTAAACCCCCCTGGGCCAGTGCTCCTCTGAGTGTTGGTCCGACCGAGTAGACTGCGGGGCCACCTCGGGGCAACTTGAGGGTTGGTTTTACTCGTAGGATGTCTCATCTGAGTGTGCCCTGAGAACGAGATATGTGCAGCTCCTATCGGGATTTGTCGGCACATTCGGGCGGTGTTGCTGGACTTGTTTTACCAATATCAAGGATGTCTTGTAAAACCGGGATGCCGAGTCTGATCGGAATGTCTCGGGAGAAGGAATATCCTTCGTTGACCGTGAGAGCTTATGATGGGCTAAGTTGGGACTCCCCTGCAGGGATTTGAACTTTCGAAAGTCGTGCCCGCGGTTATGGGCAGATGGAAATTTCTTAATGTCCGATTGTAGATAACTTGAAACTTAACTTAATTAAAATGAATCAACCGTGTGTGTTACCGTGATGGTCTCTTCTCAGCGGAGTCCGGGAAGTGAACACGGTGTTGGAGTAATGCTTGACGTAGGTTGCTATAGGATCACTTCTTGATCATAATTCTTCGTTCGTGCTTTGCCTTTCTCTTCTCGCTCTCTTTTGCGAACAGGATAGCCACCATATATGCTAGTCGTTTGCTGCAGCTCCACATATTACCTTGCCTTACCTATAAGCTTAAATAGTCTTGATCGCGAGGGTGCGAGATTGCTGAGTCCCCGTGACTCACAGTTTACTTCCAAAACCAGATGCAGGGACCGATGATACCGTTCCAGACGATGCGCTTGAGCTCAAGTGGGAGTTCGACGAAGACTCTCGCCGTTACTATGTGTCTTTCCCAGATGATCAATAGTGGTGCCCAGTTGGGGCGATCGAGGACCGTGTCGCATGTTGGGTTTGATCTTTATTTTGGTACCGTAGTCGAACCATGAGTGTATTGGATGATTGTAATGTTATTCACGTATTTGTGTGACGTGGCGAGTGTAAGCCAACTATGTTATCCTTTCCCCTTTTATATATTTACATGGGTTGTTGTGAAGATTACCTTACTTGCGACATTGCTTTCAATGCGGTTATGCCTCTAAGTCGTGCTTCGACACGTAGGAGATATAGCCGCATCGAGGGCGTTACACAGCTCGCCGGACGAGGTCCAAGGATGCCCGGGGCGGGAGGCCAAGGAACCGGCATCGAGTATGCGTGGGCGACGCCCGTCCACGGATTGGTGCCATAGGTCCACGGTGGAGTCGCCTGCTGCTGATGAGGGCCTCCCCTTGCGCCTCGAGCTGCTGCTTGCGCCGCCCCCGCAGCGGTTGTCGCGCCGGCCACCACCCTGTGGCTGCAGCTGAGGGGCAGCGGGAGGGGCGGGGGCGCGGGCGGGAGGGGGAAGAACCCCGGGGGAGCGGGGGGCTGCTGCCGGGGCGCGGGTGGCGGCGGGGTGCCGACGGCGAGGGCGTGGTGCTGCACACGCTTCTTCACCCCCTTTATTCGGCGCTCCTCCAACCACAAGTACGCCACAAACTTGGGGAAGGGGGGCTCCGGCATCAAGGTGAGGTTGAAGGCGGCGTTGCTGAAGTCCTTGTTGAGGCCGGCGGTGAGCGTGCTGAGGAGGAGATCGTCATCAACCTTGGGGCCGATGTCACGGAGTTCATCCGCCAACGTCTTCAGGCGACGCCCATAGTCATCGATAGACTGGTCATCCTGATGACAGTCAAAAAATTCCTGCTGCAGAAAAATGCGACGCTGAAGCTTGTTGTCGGTGAAGAGGCCGTTGAGCTTGACCCACACTGCGCGGGCGTCATCACCATCGCTCATGATCGTGTGAAACAGGTCCTTGGAGATGGTGGTGAAGAACCACCGGATGAGCGTGGCGTCGATCGCAGTCCACTCGGAGTCGCTCACCATGGCGCGGGAGTCGACGTATCGTCAACATGATCCACAAGATTGTTCTCGCGGAAGAGCAGCGAAAAGTATGTCTTCTACGCGAAGTACGTGGAGTCGGTGGCATCGAGGACGACGGGGACGCGTTTGTGGATGTTGATGTCGCGGATATCAGCGGGGTCCTGCCCGGCGAATGGGTTGGAGTAGGTGGAGGCGTTGGACGACATGACAGCGCGCGGGGCTGGGGAGGAGAGGCGGCGGCTAGGGTTAGGTGGTGCGGCACAGCGGGAGAGGCGGCGCAGCGGGAGGAGCGGCGCGGCGGGAGAGGCGGCGCGGCAGAGGAGGGGAGGCGCGACTCCGAGTAGGAGGGAAGGCGCGGCATGGGGAGGAGGGAGCGGCGGCGGCTAGGGTAAGCGGAAGCTTTTAGCAGAGGATCGGAACGGTATCTGACACCATGTAAAATTAATTGTGTGTATTGATAATTCTCATTGATCATGCAGTAGGCATATATATAGATATAAGGGCTACGAGATCTCAACCGTATCCGCTATACAGGAAAGGATCGGGAGATATCACTAAGCTAGGAAGTAAATACAAGATATTCTAGCCGCTAGATATACATGCTCAACAGCCGGACATCTTGAAATAAATTCAAAAATAATGGGAGTGTTAGGAGTAAGTCTCAATGGGCTAAGGACCCCATTGTCCCACTAACCACAGTGATAGTGCGCGCATGGTAGTAGAGTACTTCAGTGCCGCGCTCGTGCTCCGCGTGGACGACAATGGCATCTTCTCCACTCTTTCTCATCGTACGCGCACGTTGGAGCTCTGCGATCTGTAGCGTTGACGCCATGTGACCCCTGCTCCACAAAAGTGCCAGGCAGCCGCGTCTGCTTTGGCCCCTCGCGCCTTTGCTCCCACTTCGTCTTTCTCGTTTGGAGTAAATATATTACGAGAATACAAGGCATTAATCACAGAACCAAAATGGCGCGATGTATTTTCGGCGCCTATTAATTCCGTGCATTGCTAGTTTCCTCCCGCCATTAATTTCTTCCAGCAATTTCCTGCTGGTTCGACCCATTTAAGGTCACCACTTTGCTCCATCTCTCAGACTCCAATCTCTCTCTCCTATTGGACGGACGGTCAGAGTCAGACCCCTTTGCCTTAGCCCGTAAGGTTACGTGGACATTGTGGTTTTCCTTGGCCTGCCCTTCTTGGCGCATTGTTTCGTCCGTCTCGATAGTCGACAGTCTGAAGCTCTCTTGGGACTGACTTGGGAGGTGAGGTGAGACGGCGCGGCAGCAATGGCTCACCGGCTGCTGCACGGCACCCTCCACGCCACCATCCTGGAGGCCGACGACCTCACCAACCCCGACCGCGCCACCGGCGGCGCCCCCCAGATCTTCCGCAGGGTCAGTCACTCCCCTTCCTTCCCTGCCTCTACTTGCTGCAACCACGGCAGAGTGTAAGCAGAGTAGATTCCGTCCGTAGAGTAGAAACGAAGAAAATATCATATCCCACTCGCTTCGAGCCCGGAGATCTGAAATCTTGCCCGGCAGTAGAGGAATTCTTGGATTTTGTAGATGGAACAGAAATTCTTGGTTCCTGAAAGGAGATGCGATTTTTACGGTCTGCTGTTGGCCGCTAGTAGTAGATTTGTTCGTTTGAATGCGTAGGAAGCTTGTCGGATTGGTAAGGAATCTTGTCTGGTTGCAGTTCGTGGAGGGGTTCGAGGAGACGATCGGGCGCGGCAAGGGGTCGACGCAGCTGTACGCGACCGTCGACCTCGGCAAGGCGCGCGTCGGCCGGACGCGGGTCATCGCCGGCGACCCGGTGAACCCGCGCTGGTACGAGGACTTCCACATCTACTGCGCGCACTTCGCCGCCGACGTCGTATTCACCGTCAAGGCCGCGCAGCCCATCGGCGCCACGCTCATCGGCCGCGCCTACCTCCCCGTCCGGGAGCTGCTCGACGCCGGCGGACGGGAGATCGAGCGCCGGCTCGACGTCCTCGACCCGAGCAAGAAGAAGATCCACCACGGGCCCACGATACACGTGCGGCTCAGGTTCTGCGACGTCGCCGCCAACCCCCGCGAGTGGGGCGCGGGCCTCGGCGGCGCGCGGCACCCCGGCGTGCCGTACACCTTCTTCTCCCAGCGGCCCGGGTGCAGGGTCACCCTGTACCAGGACGCGCACACCCCGGACGCGTTCGCGCCCAGGATCCCGCTCTCCGGCGGCCGGACCTACCAGCAGGGCCGGTGCTGGGAGGACGTGTTCGACGCCATCAGCGACGCGCGCCACCTGATATACGTCACCGGCTGGTCGGTGTACACCGAGATCACGCTGATACGGGACGGCTCCCGGCCGCGCCCGGGCGGCGACGCCACCCTCGGCGAGCTCCTCAAGCGCAAGGCCAGCGAGGGCGTGCGCGTGCTCATGCTGGTCTGGGACGACCGCACCTCCGTCGAGTCCCTCGGCATGACGTGGGGGTACATGGGGACGCACGACGCCGAGACGGCGGAGTACTTCCGCGGCACCGACGTGCAGTGCGTCCTCTGCCCGCGGAACCCCGACATTGGCAGAAGCGCCGTCATGGGCTTGCAGACTGCCTACATGATCAGCCACCACCAGAAGATCATCGCGGTCGACCACGACATGCCGGTGAGGGGCGGCTCGAGCCGCCGCCGCATCGTCAGCTTCGTCGGCGGCCTCGATCTCTGCGACGGTCGCTACGACACGCAGTTCCACTCCCTGTTCAGGACGATGGACACGGCGCATCACAAGGACTTCCACCAACCCAACTTTGTCGACACGTCCATCACCAAGGGCGGGCCGAGGGAGCCATGGCACGACATCCATGCCAAGATCGAAGGTCCGGCCGCGTGGGACATCCTCTACAACTTCGAGCAGAGGTGGAGGAAGCAAGGTGGTGACAATGACCTCCTCGTCGATCTGAGAGCCTTGGAAAACCTGATCATACCACCGTCGACCGTGACGTTCCCCGATGACCAGGAGGCGTGGAATGTGCAGGTGTTCCGGTCCATCGACGGCGGTGCGAGCTTCGGCTTTCCTAACACCCCTGAGCAAGCTGCTCGATCAGGCCTTGTCAGTGGCAAGAACAACACCCTTGACAGGAGCATCCAGGATGCCTACATCCACGCGATACGCCGCGCACAGCACTTCATCTACATCGAGAATCAGTATTTCCTTGGCAGTTCATTCGCGTGGAAGGCCGGCGACATAAGGCCGGAAGAAATCGAGGCGCTGCATCTGATTCCCAGAGAGCTTTCACTGAAGATTGTGAGCAAGATTGAGGCTGGTGAGCATTTCGTGGTCTATGTGGTGGTGCCAATGTGGCCGGAAGGTGCTCCTGAAGGTGGATCTGTGCAGGCAATATTAGATTGGCAGAGAAGGACGATGGACATGATGTACTATGACATTTCCATCGCACTTAAGGCGAAGGGGATCGATGCGAGCCCCAAGGATTACCTCACCTTCTTTTGCTTAGGGAACAGGGAGGTGAAGAGGAGCGGAGAGTATGAACCCGCTGATCGTCCATTGCCTGGGTCAGCCTATGAAAGGGCACAGAACGCTCGGCGGTTTATGATCTATGTTCACTCCAAGATGATGATAGGTATGCCCCACTCCACAAGTCGCATGAAAGTTCTTGTGGTCGTTAACATCTTATATGCACTTACCCTTTTTTTAGAAAAGAAGGATTATATGCACTTACATGACATTTCTATCATTGAAGCATAATTAGAATTAATTGTCGTTATCAAAATTCTAATATACCACCATGTCTTACTTGATTCATTTTGCAACTGAACATGTTTCCATACTCCAGTTCTCTGCTTTGTCATGACAAATATACCTGATATTGTAACGTTCATCCTACTGTAAACTGTCAGGACATGTCCCATGTGGTCGAAGTCAAATTTGTCTTTAACATTTAGTCTGCTTGATTTCCAGTTGACGACGAGTACATCATCGTCGGATCTGCCAACATCAACCAGCGATCAATGGACGGGGGGAGGGACTCGGAGATCGCTATGGGCGCATTCCAGCCGCACCACCTGAACGCCAAAGGCCAGGTTGCCAGAGGGCAGGTCCATGGCTTCCGGATGTCGCTGTGGTATGAGCACCTCGGCATGCTGCACAACGACTTCGTCAACCCGGGAAGTCGGGAGTGCGTCCAGAGGGTGAACAAGATGGCTGACAAGTACTGGGACCTCTATGCCAGCGACGAGCTGAACGATGACCTCCCCGGGCACCTTCTCACCTACCCGGTTGCCGTGACGAAGGATGGCACGGTTACGGAGCTGCCCGGTGCGAGGTGCTTCCCCGACACTGCGGCTCCGGTGCTCGGAATCAAATCCAAACACCTGCCCCCTATTCTTACCACATAGGGTGCGTTTACAGAGTTGCAACCCCAGCAATGCGATGTTGCTTCTAGATATATGATGCATTTTCAGCGATGTAAGCTTGTTCTATTGGTGCTACCTCTATATGATGGTTCTAGTTAGAATCTATAGTTGATCATCTTGCCTAAAGCCTGAACATTTCTGCTGGCACTGGTCCGTCTTGCAAGATGCATAACCTGAGAGTGCTGAAGCTTGAAGATCGGGAAATGCTTCATCTCAGATTTGACTGAACGCTACCTATAATTGCCTGTGTTGCGTGTCGTATCAACAGTTGTTCGTCGGGTTGGTCTCTTGGATTCCCAGACAGCTTTTGAAGCTTAACACATAGCCGATGTTTTCTTGGTCATTCCGTCTCCCCTGAAATGCTGCCACATGCACCAATCTTTCTTTCTTTTTTGTCGGGCAACGGCAGTCGGCAGGAGCTCGGCCAATTCATATTAGAAGAGGGAAAGGGACCAATGTTCCAAGGTTTAGTACTCCCTCCGTTTCAAATTACTCGTCGCAGAAATAGATGTATCTAAAACTAAAATATATCTGTTTGGAACGGAGGAAGTACATAATACTGCCAGTGAACCCAACAGGGGTTCAGGCAAAGCACCCCAACTCAGTTAAATAGGAAAGAAAAGGACAGGGAAGAGCCAAAAAGAAGAAAAGATAAAGAGAAAAACAAGGAAGCAAAGTCCTCAGGTACGTTGATGGTTTCAGGAGAGCATCTCTTCCCCTCAAAGGTACGTCGATGGCCGAATAATACAGAGTGAGTTCGTCTCTGCACCAATCTGAACCCTACTGCTTAGTAGTAATACAGATTGACAACCGCTTCAATAAGCAATCTATCTTATACGAAAATGATGCCGAAGGTGGTAACTCTCAGCAGGATGGCAATGTCCCGGCGCATTACTGATTTTTATAGGTAGACCCTACATCATCAGCATGAAAACCGTACCGGCCTCTGCATGACCTGCACGGTTAGACGGGCTATCAAGTTTGTAGGAAGTGCTTTGCTTCGCACGGCTGCTGAATTGCTCATGACATGGGCGAAATGCATATTTTTTTGCCACCATATATATTTTGTACTCCCTCCGTCTCATAATATAAGACGTTTTTGCAAGCTAACATATCTTGCAAAAACATCTTACATTATGGGACGGAGGGAGTACATCAGTGTAGCTACCTAGCTAAGAGTCCAAAATACTCTTGCGCTCAAGTTTTTTTTTTAGAAAAGGGGATGACCCCCGGCCTCTGCGTCTGGGAGATGCATACGGCCACTTTATTGATTATTCTTGAGGACCTTACAAAGTATTACAAATAATATATCTGAATCCACCATCTTGGCAACATATGCCGCTACTCCTATCCATATGAGGAAGGGATGCTAGCGGGGCCACTACCCAAACCACTCACCTAAGCCTAACATCAAAAGCCGGAAGCCCCAGCCGAGCCACATATCGAGTCTGGGGCACAATCCGGTCAGACGCACTCGTGTGTCGTCGCCGCCATCTTCCACAGGTCCGTCTTCAGATTATATTGAGGCTTCTACCTTGTCTGACCACTCTGCCATCGACGTCACCATGACGCCAGACAACTACCTCCTCCTGCACGAGTCCATCTCCGCGCATCGGACGCCGAGCCTCCACAACGCCATGCCGTTGATGTCCGCCGCCATCAATGTGTGAGATGAAGTACCGCTCCACCATCCCCCTAGCCATCACTTGCTCCAAAACGATGCCCCCAAGAGGGAAAGCGATAAAACACCATCATCGTCCGATCCGGAAGACCCAGATCTAGGGTTTCCCTCGGAGCATCCCGAGCCTGATGACGCAGACTGCAACGACGATGCCTCGACAAGGGAACGGCATCTAAGACGCCGTCATCGTCCGCCATGACCGTAGTCGGCGCGATTTTCATCGGCAGTTGCTCCACCAGACGTGCGCCACCGACGTTGCTGGTCCCTTCAACCTGAGTAAACTCCAAAACGATGCCCTAAAGAGGGACTACGACGCAAAATCGCCGTCATCACTCGATCCCAAGGAGATCTAGGGTTTCCCCAGAGATGCCCGCGCTGTCAAGGATCAGACAAGGGTAGAATCCCGGCGGATCTGCCCAGCTGCCGACGAGTTGCACCCGCCACCGTGCCGACGGCAGACCAGCGATCAAGGCCCACGCTTGGGCATAGATCCGGACGCGCCGCCACCACCTGTCGTGGCGTCCGGCCCGCCGCCACGCTCCGGTCCGAGGGCGCCGGCCCGCGCTAGCCCCACGCGAGCGAGAGGGCCCGAGTCCCCGCCGCTGCCGGCGACGATCAGGCTTCGCCTGGCCGCACCCTTGGGCGGCGGCCAGGGAGGAGGAGGAGGAGTGGGGGAGGGCCGGCCATCGGGATCTGGGGGCCTCCCGGCCGCCCACGCGGGGGGCGACTCGGGAGGGGAGAGGGGCAACTCGCACGGGTGCAAGTTACTGCTCAAAGCTCAAGGTTTATGCCTTTGAAAACGTGTAAGTAGTGTAGGGTTCAAGTTTTGTAGCCGATCTAAACTACTCCATCCGTCCCAAAATAAGTGTCTCAACTTAACTTATTTTGGGACGGAGGGAGTATGTTTGCAACTTATCATTCATGTGTGGCTTTAATTGAACTTCTCCTAATTTAGCTTGTCAATTTTTGAGCTTACTAGTTGGCTAGTTGGGGCTACGAGACCATAATTAACGGTTTGTGTTATCATTTTGATAGCACATTTTTCACTTGTGTGTTAAATTCGTAGTGTTCATGCATGGCAAGTAATTTGTGCATGTGAAGGCTACAGACCCTGATGCTACGGACCCACTACAATATTGTGTAATGCTAGTCATTGTTAAAGAATTTCAGCAGTGTAGGCTTATTCTTTGTTGCCAAAAAAATCAGAGCTTCACTAATCAGCGTGTCTGAAGACTGAAAAATTCAGCTCGTCCTAGCACTTATATTGTTCATGGGTTGAGAGTGGGAATTGAACTCTAGAAGGTCGAATCCCCACTTGTTCCTCAGTGGCTCATGATGCATACTTAAGAGTAAGGAGTACTGAACTTTGCAGATTTGGGAATGCTTCGTTTGAGGTCGGAATCATTAATCGGATTTACGGACTGAAGTTTGAAGATTTAGGAATGCTTCATTTCAGGTTGTGTCTGATGCGTTTGGTTGAAGGTGCCATATGAATGGGTTTGGACCACCCAGTTTTTTTAGAATGGAATCATTCAATTCATGTGTTTGGCTATATATAAAAGATGAGCTAATTATTTGAGAAGGGACCACCATTCATGCTCACATGATCATGCATGCAATTGGTGGCCATATGATTCGCCGGATTTCTTAGGATGGAATGGTTCAGCATCTTTAGAGCATATTCTCTTTTTTAGTGGAACCATTCAAGTGCTTTATAACCAAACATGTCTATTTTTTGAACGATCCCAACCCATTCCTGGCCACCCTTGCAACCAAACGCTATGGCGCGGACATCAGATCTGGATGGACCTTAGTGTTGTTGCATGTTGTGCCAGCTGCTATTAGGTTTGGCCCTTTGGGTTCCCGGTAGATTTTGAAAGGTTGCTATCATTTAATGGCAAGTAATCTGTACGTATGAAGGCTACAAACCTGATGGTAAAACTTGGATCCACCACGAATGTTGTCCAATGCTAGTCGTTGTCAAGTTTTCAGCAGTGTAGGCTTATTTTTTGTCATTACCTATATATGATATTTCTAGTCAGAACTTAGCCTTTGCCAAAGAAAAAATGCCACAAAAGTCAGAGCTTAGCTAATCAGCTTATCTGAAGACTGGAAATTTCAGCTGGTCCAAGTATTTGCATGATGCAGACATAAGAGTTAGGAGCACTGAACTTTGAAGATTTGGGAATGCTTCCTTTGAAGTTGGACTTCATTTGTACAAACTTGAGACTTGGAGTAGTACTACTTCTTTTGCCAGCTGCTGTTGGATTCCAGACAGATTTTGAAGATTTGCTGCCATTTAACTTGAAAAGTTAGACATAACTAGTTTCTTCAGCAATAGTTCTGCCTGAGCCGCAGCTCGCTTTCTGATCATTGAACTTGGAACATAGGAGAACTGTAGTTCTTAGTTTTCCAATTCTTGTTCTTCAGTCACATGCGGCAATATGGACCCTTAGTCATAGAAACTGACTTTCCGCAAAAAATAAGTCATGTAACTGACAACCGCTACAACTAAGATTCGCTGGCTTAGAGCATCTCCAGCCGTTGGCCCCCCAGGCGGCGATTTTACGCGCCCCCTGGGGGCGAGCCGGCGGTTAAATCGGCGCGGGGGCGAGCGGGTTCCCAGCTGCTCGCCCCAGGGTCGCCCTGGACGCGTTTTTTTATTTTTAAAAAGCTGAATTCGGCGAAGTTTGGCAAAGTTCGGCTAAAATTGGTAAACTTAATATTCATATTAAACATGTTCGGCATTTTACATAAATTATTTTAAAAAACTAATCTATGGGGCGAAGAACTCGACCAGCGCGGCAAAGTCGCCGATGTCGCCGCCGTCCTCGTTGTCGGCGGCGGCCTTCTCCTTCTTGATGGCGCGGTCGCCCCTGTTGGACCCCTGCCCGGCGTCACCATGGCGGACAGGCGGTGGCGACGCGTCGTTGTCATCGTCGTCGCTGTCGTCGAGGACGACGATGCCTCCCTCGTCCCGGCCACGGCGATGAGCTTCGAACCGCGCGAGGACGGCGCACTGGCGTTCCCTCTCCGTCTACACTGAGTCGTCGCGCGCCCATTTGAGGGCCGCTTCGTCGTCGAGCGCCTCCTCCTTGACGCCGCTGGGGAGCCCTGGCTTCGTCTTCGGCTTGACGAGTCAGGGAGGAGCCGAGGACGAGGCGCGGCCGCCGCCTTCGTTGATGACGATGCCGGCCGAGCGGGGTCTCCGCTGCGGGCTCGGCCTTGACGCCGAACACCGCCGGAGAGCCGGAGGAGTGGGAAGAGAAGTGGGAGGAGGAACAGGACGAGGACGACGAACCGAAGACAAACCTCCTTGGCATCCATTGCCCGGCGCCGCGGCGGGGCACCGGAGCGACGGCCGGTCCTCGAGGGTATGTGAGCGACGGGTTGTTGCCGCCCTTGAGGTGCGCGAGAACCTCGCAGAGCGTCCGGCCGGGGACGGACCACCACAAGCGTCGTCCCTCACTGTTCCACCGGCCGTCCGCCACCACCGGTGCCCCGTTGGTGGAGGCGAGGCGTTGCTCCTGACGGCGCTGGAAGTACGCCGCCCACGCCTCGTGGTTGTCGGCGGCGTACTGCGGGGAGGCGCGCTGCTCCTCGGTCAGCGACGACCGAACGCGGTCGACCTCGCCGGCGAAGTAATCGGGGCGCGCGACGACGTCTGGCGGGGGGATGGGGACGCCTCCGGCGCTGAGCCTCCATCCTGTCGGCCCATCGCGCATGTCTGGAGGCGCCGGAATGTTGGCCTCGAAAAAGCAGGTGTGCCTCCTACGTTTGCAGCGAGCGGCGGCCGAAGCCGTTGGCCGCCGCTCCGTCGCCGGGGAACCGCTCGCACATTGTCGTGGATGGGGCTGGGAGAGAGGAGAGGTTCGTCGGCGGCGGAGAAAGAGACAGAGAGATTAGTCGGCGGCAGAGAGAGAGACAGAGAGCACGGCGTATGTGGCCGTTGGCGGGGGGGGAGCGCTTTTTATAGCCGCCGGGGAGGCGTGCGCGGGGCGGGGGGGGGAGCGCTTTTTATAGCCGCCGGGGAGGCGTGCGCGGGGCGGGGGGCGGCACCGCGCCGTCCGTGAAGAGCCTCCCCGTGAGGAATCAATGGAAGGCTGACCGGCGGCAGCCTTGGCATTGATTCCCCGCGGGAAACCGAGGCGTTCGCATGACGACGAAGCGAGTGTCGCTGACTCGGCGGGCCCGCGGCTCTTTCGCACCAAAACCATTTCGCCCAGCGCCCCCGAGCGCCCCCTAGCGCGCCGGGTTCGGCCTGGATTCGCCGGCGCTGAATTCAGCCTGGGCCGGCGAAAATTAGGCTTCTGGGGCGCGGCTGGGCCGATTTTTGTGCGCCGGCGCGAAAAAATCGCTTGGGGAGGGTGTGTTGGGGGCTCGGCTGGAGATGCTCTTAGTTTCGTTACTTATGGGATATGGCATGTTAACCAATAACTTATGCATGACTGGCAATGTGTCCATGCGTTGCAACGGATCCAAAGTAGAATGATACTTGATCACAAACTTAAAAAAAAACACTCTAGCTTTTGTGTATATATATCACTAAAAATATATTGTGTTTCACTCAAAATATATTCTTCAGACTATTTTGATGACGTGAGGAAGGGATGTGGTTGGTTTTAAGATACTAATGGGTTTTCTGCAAATTGGAGCAGAAAAGAGGGGTATTGTTGTAAATGGCCACAACTTATCTCATAGTCGTTAGATGTAGATCTAATGATTAAAAATAACGGATGACAAATACATTATCATCATCAACTGAGTTTTTTTATAGGAGTAGAGATATGAACGCTGCAAAACAAACTGACAAAGTGGCATGTGCCAGATATATTGGAGCATTATTTATTAGGAAGATTGTTCGTGTTCGTGCTGCAATAGTGACCGATATTAACAACATCAGGATTTTCCCAACACTATCCATGCTCGACAGAATTCCTAATAGGTGAGTTCCGCTTGTAGGTGCAGACATGGCAAAGAAGTAAGACACACTAATCGGCCAACCGAAGCTACCAATATCCCCCAAACCAGTGGTCAAAAAGAGCCAAAAATAATTTTGAATCAATACTAGGTACATTTATGATTTATAGATTTGTTTTTGCCATTTCGTGAAAACCTTGAATTTTAAACAAATTTTTAATGAGCCAACTAAACACTCAATATCTTCGAAGCCTATGATCCAAATAAGTAAATTATCATACAGCAATGGGTGTACATATGCTTTATCAGATTTTTAAAATATTGCATTTTGAACCCAAAAAAATATGAATTGGCAACTAAAACAAGCGATATTGAAGGTTTTAGCTGGCGAGCTGGTGTGTTTTGCCATGTTTGCGCTTACAAGCGGAACCCACACATTAGGAACCATGTCAGCGGAATCAAACGATGGGTTAAAGCTAGTTGCAAGGGATTACACAAATATGTGATGTATATGAGCATCTGGATTGAACCGAGTTTAAAAAATGTGTGCAAAATCGACTTCAATAACTAGTGGTTGGTGCGATTCCCTCTCAAATGGGTCCTTCCTCGGATGCGCCGTGCCCAGCACAGCTTGTGAAATCAATGATCGCTACTTGGACAGCAAAGCGGTTTCCTAGCCTGAGTTTGACCTACTTCGCACACTAGTTTCTACCAGACATACAGATATAGCTGAAAACTTTGACCGGCCTGTGACGTGCGATCTTCTGGAAAACACTACGCAGAACTTCCGAAGGTGGCATGGTGGTCAGAACGCAGAACATTCCTGTCACCTCCAGCCGCTGCTCGCCCTGCCATTTTTTGCGCTGGTGTGGAATTCGGTCAGTCCGTCAGTGGAAGCAAAGCTTTTGAGAAGGAAAATTGCCGATCACCGACCGAGTTGAGTGAGCGACCTCCTTTGGACCAGTGGATGCCCTGACCCAGTGACCCAGACTCTTTTCCGGCTTTCCTCTCCGTCCACGGTCCTTTTCCACCCTTGCGCGTCAAGCCTGTTCCTGTCCAATTTATTCCCCGGCTCCTCTGCGTCCACCCATGAGTCCATGACCCGTTTCCAGGGGAAACCATTTCAAGCCGCGGGCCGACATGATCGAGATTCTCCGGATGCGCAGTTCACGGGGCAGGAAAATTGTCCGGAAAGGAATACCGAAATGTTATTCGAGGCGCACGATTGCATGGCTTTCCGGCCTCAGAATAGATTTTGTCCCTCTGTTTTCATGCATGCGAGCGTCTCCGAGCAAGTTTTTTCTAGTATAGTACTTTCTCCGTACCAAATTAAATGATTCGACTTTACACTAACTTTAATATAATGTTAGTAAAAAGTTAAGTTACTTATTTGGACCGGTCTAACCGGCGGCCGGGCGCTCGGTGCCGCTCGCCAGCGGCCGGCCCCTAATCAGACGTTTAGTCATTGCCATATATTAAAAAGAGCAAAAATACTGTAATTTAAAAATGCTAAAAAGGACACTGCTAATTAATTTTTTTATGTGGTCTTTTCTCACGTGATGGATGCCTGTCCCATGTTCGTTTCTAGTACATTAATTTTTGGTTTTTAAAATTATAAAAGACATATCTTTTAAACCGCGTGTCGAAATTTAGATCCGTTTTCATCGTTGAAACTCTCGCGACGTGTTCTTCAAAAGTAGATCCCGCATGGGGATATTTAAACGAACTAGTCTTTCTGTCAACTAAACATCAATGTGTGCGCAACTGGACTACAATGTTGCGCCAACTGAGCATATGTGTGTGCCAATAGTCCTGCCAACTAAACATCAATGTGTCTGCAACTAGACTACATTGCCGCGTCAAATGAATATATGTGTGTCAATAATCCTGCCAACTAAACATCATATGTGTGCAACTAGACTACATTGCCGCGCCAACTAAGTACATGTGTGTGTAACTAGTCGTGCCAACTAAATATCAATGTGTGTGCAACTAGACTATATTGTCGCGCCAAATGAGCATATGTGTATGCCAATAGTCCTGGCGTCCTGCCAACTAAACATCAAAGTTGTCATGGTTGCTAGACTGCAATCTCATAGGAAGTTGAATCACGCAGATCCAAAAACTGGTTTTACAAAAAGTTGCACGATGTAGTACTAAAGTTGCACAATACAGTACTAAAGTTACACCATATAGCACTAAAGTTGGCATAAAAAAAACTTCGTCGAAACATACTCATGCGAGATCTAGTTTTAAAGATCTCGTTGCAAGAGTTTCAACAGTGAAAACGGATCTGAATTCCGACGCACGGTTTGAAAGATATGCCTTTTTAAAATTTAAAACTTCGAAATGAATATGCATGGTTGTGTTCAGTTTTGAATGGAGTAATCAGCGTGAACACGTTTAATGCTAACAACCACATGCATTACGAAAAAAATTAACAACCACATGCATGCGAAACGCGGTCGCTCCATTCAACCAAATAGTGCGTATGCACTTTTTAGATTTTAGGCACTTATTTTGGAACGGAGAGAGTACAGTACACTGAGTCTGCTTGTTTGGAAGCTGACATACGTGTAGACGAAATTTTGAAGGTGGCCTACGTGTGCACAAAACTCGGATGGCCTTGGTAACGTCCCACACGAGTTTATCATTGGAGTATTGGTTGCGATTGCGCGTGGACCAACTGTACACCAAGATACGATCATTTGCATTGCATGTATATCTATGCAATGATAGCACACCTCGAGGATTTGAGGTGTCCGTGTGCGTGTGCTGGAAAATTGGCACGTGGTGGGTGGTCACGGAGCCCAGCACTAACTTGTGTAGAAATTTAACTGAAAACAAATCTCATGCACGGTCCGTATATGATCGGGTCAGACCGCAACCAGTCGCTCAATCAAGCCACCTGTCCGTCCCACATTGGTCAGGATTGATAACACGAGTAGGCCAACGAAAAAAAAACACGAGTAGGATCTTTAGCGAGCACTAGCACCGTCCAGTCCAGCTCACACTGACTTTGGGTGGGCCGCTCAACAAGCGCATGCCACTGTTTTTCGTTTTTTTTGCGGCCACTGTTTTTGGTTAATTGACTGGATGACACTTTTTATCTTTTTCTGAAAAAACTAATCAATTAGAATAATCTTCAGCCTTCATTTTGGAAAACAAAATTTAGGGCTTCCTTGTCCATGCCGCTCTATAAATGTAGTTAGCCTACGGTCTTTGCCATCAACAACTGCCACCAAAGAGCATCTAGACACAACTACAACCCTCAAACGCCCGACACTTCTCAAATATCTCTCTGCATCCAAACACCTCATATACGAAATCTTAAAATCATACAAACAATACAAAGAAAGCATCTACATAGTATGTAGATCATCTAATCCTCGATTACGCTACTCATTATCATCGGAGATGTCCACTATCTTCGAGCCAAGCTCTGGGTACATGGGCGGCAGACGTGTCTCCGGCTCCTCCTCCCCCTTCGCCTGGGCCTTTGTTTCCATCTCATCGAAAAGTGCGCCGGCCTCAGCCTGTTCTTGCCGGATGAAGTGTCGGTTGGACTCCACGTACGCCTCATCTTGGATGGACTCCAGGATGGCTGCCTACTCCACCATCTCCACCGCTTGGGCGACCGTAAACTCCGTCATGGCCTCCTCCTTGGTGAAGCCCGGAACCAACACCGCCCCCGCTCCTTGTCCGTCCCTTCCATGAGCTCCGGTTGGTGCTTCCCCATCCTCCTCCTCCGGCTCTGCGAGTCCGGAGGCGGGCCTGCTGCGATCCGGGTGGCATGCCTCACCCGGATCTCCTTCTCCATCCGAAAGAGACACTCCAGCGTTAGCATGGCGTAGTTGGTTTTCTTCTACCAGGCACCAACCGAGAAGAATGTCAAACCTACTTCCTCAAGCCACGCAAGCTAGTCAACAAGCCTTCACGCCTCACATGATAAAAATATGGCATCAATGTTAACGTAGGCTGAGACGAAGCCTCTACATATTGACATGGCTTAAAGGAATGTTTGTTAGATAAAATATTAAATTACCCTAGATAACATAGGGGCGTACAAACCTCGTAGGATGTATATAATCCGTGACGTTTCCATTATGTGACAATGATAAGCTTTTGTTAACTTGAAATAGCAGGACAAATATGAATAGGAATTGTATCCTCCCAACAATTAAAATGCTAAGCAATAGTTGATTTTATTTCATAAAAAGAGAACAAAGTCTCCTTCTCAAAGATCATTAGAGAGAGAGAGAGTTAATACCTATTGAACCGAGGATACTCGAAGCAATAACATTAGGGCACCTTTGGACCGCATGAGCGTAAAGACGTAGAATTAGGATAAACACGAGATTAAGATGTCATGTACCATAAAAATCCTACATGTTTTGAGAACACATGAATTCTATACTAAAGGATTGATGAGAGAGAGCGGGGATAGATATAATAAAAAATCATTAGACATTTTAGAGGGGAAATGGGAGTTTTGAGTCCATGTTGAGATACTACTAAACGAGGGCATATAAATGGATTTTTTTGCGAGGGAGACGATTGTATTACTCAAAAGGGAGGTAGTTCTTCCCTACATAAATAGGGATGTTTACAGGTCCAAAACGAAGCCATGCAATAGTTTTAGCTTCCATTCTACCAAATTTTTCTAAACTATGACTAACATATTCTAAGCTCTCTTGATATGAGTAAAAACAACCTCCCTTTCATCCATGAGCTACTCAATTCTTGGACAATCATTGCATGCAGTGATCTTTCTTTGTCCTTGGCGTTCACCATGTGTATCAGTTGGATGCTATCCGATTCAACGACAAAGCATGGACTATTGTAGGGCCAGGGCTAGCCCTTCTAGCGCTGCAACAAGTTCAACATGGAGAGCATCAGCGCAAGACAGAGGAGTGCAACATGCCGAGTGATGTCTGCTACAACTACGTCGGTATTTTCCCAAAGAGGAAGGGATGATGCAGTATAGCGACGGTAGGTATTTCCCTCAGTGATGAGATCAAGGTTATCGAACTAGTAGAAGAATCAAGCAACACTACGTAAACAACACCTGCACACAAATAACAAATACTCGCAACCCGACGTGTTAAAGGGGTTGTCAATCCCTTTCGGGTAACGGCCCCAGAAATTGGCAAACAGACGTGATGATAGATAGGATAAATAGATCTTGGATAAAATAAATTGCAGCAAGGTATTTTTGTATTTTTTGGGTTTAATATATTTGAAAATAAAAGCAAAGAAAAATAGATCGCAAAGGCAAATATATTAAAGAAGAGACCCGGGGGCCGTAGTTTTCACTAGTGGCTTCTCTCGAGAAAAATAGAAAACGGTGGGTAAACGAATTACTATTGGACAATTGATAGAACTTCAAATAATCATGATGATATCCAGCCAATGATCATTATATAGGCATCACGTCCAAGATTAATAGACCGACTCCTACCTGCATCTACTACTATTACTTCACACATCGACCGCTATCCAACATGCATCTAGTGTATTAAGTTCATGGAGAAACGGAGTAATACAATAAGAACGATAACATGATGTAGACAAGATCTACTTATGTAGAAATAAACCCATCTTGTTATCCTTAATGGAACGATACATACGTGTCGGTTCCCCTTCTGTCATTGAGATCAATCACCGTAAGATCGAACCCATCACAAAGCACCTCTTCCCATTGCAAGATAAATAGATCAAGTTGGCCAAACAGAACTCAAATATCGGAGAAGAAATACGAGGCTATAAGCAATCATGCATATAAGAGATCAAAGAAGACTCAAATAACTTTCATGGATAAAAACATAGATCTGATCATAAACTCAAAGTTCATCGGATCCCAGCAAACACACCGCAAAAGAGTTACATCATATGGATATCCAAGAGACCATTGTATTGAGAATCAAAAGAGAGAGAGGAAGCCATCTAGCTACTAACTACGGACCCGAAGGTCTACAAAAGACTACTCACACATCATCGGAGAGACACTAATGGGCATGATGAACCCCTTTGTGATGGTGTCTAGATTGGATCTGGTGTTTCTGGACTCTGCGGCGGCTGGAATTGATTTTCGTCGACTCCCCTAGGGTTTCTGGAATATTGGGATATTTATAGAGCAAAGAGTCGGTTCGGGAGGCACCCAAGGTGGGCACAACCCACCAAGGCGCGCCTGGTGGGTTGTGCTTCCCTCAGAGCACCCCTAGGCACTTCTCCGGTCCATTGGATGTCTTTTGGTCCAAAAAAATTCCACAAAAAGTTTCGCTGTGTTTGGATTCCGTTTGATATTGATTTCCTGCGATGTAAAAAACATGCAGAAAATATCAATTGGCACTTGGCACTATGTCAATAGGTTAGTACCAAAAAATGATATAAAATGATTATAAAACATCAAAAATGATAATATAATATCATGGAACGATAAAAATTATAGATACATTGGAGACGTATTAGCATCCCCAAGCTTAATTCTTGCTCGTCCTCGAGTAGATAAATGATAAAAACAAAAATTTTGATGTGGAATGCTGCCTAACATGTCATCACATTTTCTTTTCCTTATAGCATCGACACTTGGACTTTTATATGGTTCAAAGCAATAGTCTAGTTTTAACATGAGACTTAAATACTCAAGCATATCAACAAGCAACCACGTCTTTCAAGATATCAACGCTAAAATAAGTTATCCCTAGCCCATCATGCTCAATCATTGATCCATTCATGAAACACACTCGCATATTAGCTACACCCGATGCTCAAGAACGATCATAGTGCCCCCTAGTTGGTGCTTTATAAGAGAAGATGGAGACTAAAATTAAAATAAAAATTGCATAAAGTAAAGGAAAGGCCCTTCGCAGAGGGAAGTAGCGATTTGTAGAGGTGCCAGAGCTCAAAGCGAAAATTGAGAGATAAAAATATTTTGGGAGGCATACTTTTCCCACCAACGAAAATGACTTAGAGTTCCCCTCACTTTCCATGCTAGTTATATCATAGGCGGTTATGATGCGGAGCATCCTATGAATATCACCATGTCAAGAGTCCGTTTGGCGAGTGACACGTGCGACATCTGATTCTCATACCGAAAGGTGAATCATCTCCTTTACATGTGCTCACTTGACCCCCTTCGAGGATGGTATACTACTTGACACTCCACTCGTGTGCATGCATAGGTATTGTCGGAACGCTGTAGACGTCGAGGAGGAGGCAAGCGCCAGGGAACAACTACATCATCCGCGGGGGAATCGTGGAAGCGAAGACGGAAGAAACAGAGCTACCAGGAAGCTACAGCTCTCGGACGTCCGACAGCCATCGGACGACCGGACACTACCGGACGTCCGACGCCTTGAGTCTTCACCAGCCCAATGGACCAGCCGACGAAAGCTATAGCGGCCGGACGTCCGACGACCATTAGCCACCGGATGACCGTCATCGTCCGGAAATCCGATGCCACCTCAACCGAGCCGAAATGTCGGAAGTCCAACGCCCTCTGGACGTTCGGACCCCTGCGAGTGAACGGACGTCCGACCCTGACCGGACGTCTGACACTGCCTGTGCGCAGATGGGCCTTTGGCCTTGTATCCCTCTCCCACTTATCCCTTTGTGGCTTAGACTATAAATAGACCACCTCCACCTCCTTTCTAGGGTTAGCAAAGTGATAGCTCATTTGTATGTGAGCTTTGCTCCTACCTTCTCGTCTTGAGAGAAAGACTACTCCATTGGAGGCCAAGACCTCCTCGGAGAAGATCCCGAGGGATATCAAGACCCCTTCGAGGAAGGATCTATCGAGATCATCAAGCCCCCATCTCCTTTGGATTTGGGATGAACTCTACCTTGTATCTTTCCCTTCGTAGTTCATGTACCTTGTGGATCTTGTGTGTTTGATTGTCTAGTGGATGTGTGATTGGACTTGTTCTTGAGTGTTTCCCCTTGTGATTTCTCCCCTTTCTTCCCTGTGTTCTTCGTGTTCTTTGAGGGAATCTACTCCAATCATGGAAGATCGGCCTACACCGGGTTAGCCCCGCACCATATGGTATCAAGAGCCACGTTGATCACGTATTTGGAGTCCCTCCCATCATTTTCTAGCCTTCTTTTGCTTGATTTTGTCCTAAATTTCGAAAATCCCCACCAAAAATAGCCCCCATTTTTTTTGATTTGTTGGTTTGATGATGTTTTGTTGATTTTGATCCATGGATTTGCTTGCTTTCAAGTTGATCTAGCATTTCCCCAAGTTTCCCCATCTTTCATCCACGAAATCTCATCAATTTTGACCCCGAAATCCCCAAATTCCGCCCAAAATCGCGTCCCGGAGCTCAAATCCCGCATTGACCCCGACCCACCGGACGTCCGACCTTTACCGGACGACCGGAACCTCAAACCCGAGTTGAAATAGCGGATTTCCGAGCCCAACCGGACATCCGACGACCGGACATCCGTCCATTACCGGACGTCCGATACCTGTAGATTCAGACTTCGACTGATTTTTGTTTTGCCCATAACTAATTCATCTGAACTCCGATTTTGACACTCTTTAGCTCGTTTTGAACCTATTGACATCCCCCATCCCACAAAAAATACTTCCAACATCATTTGACTCCATCAAAATTTTGGAACTTTGGCATCTTTGCCTAGGGCTTCCACCACATCATCCGCTACACCACCACAGCCTTCCGCAACCTAACCCATTTTGTTCACCATAGCATTAATGGTTGCTTGAGTAGTGATTCGAGTCTCCTAAGGTGTTTCGGCTACGTAGGGACATTCACTTCAACATTGACTCACATAACCCATCATTCCACTTCCGCATTGCCGAGTGCAAAGCCGCCACCGCTTCCCGCTACCACCATTTGACATTTGAGATTTTGAGTTCGCGGTTTTTCTGTTTCCTAAGGTGTTTCGGCTAATTAGGGACGGTTCGACATCGAGAACACCGCCACTCATCATCGCCACGAGGTCGTCATTGACTTTGACCACTTAACCATCATCTATCCGTTGCTTACACACGACAAACTATTGACGATAACCTCGACGACACCATTGTATATTCTCCTTGCAATTGCATTGATAACCCCTACCCCCTTTTTGCATTACTTGCCTATCGAGACTAGCCATTTGAGTATTGCCGGCAACGTTACTTGTGCACATTAGTGATCATTGATCTACACCTTCCATTGCATACATACCATATCATCTTGGTATCATCATACCATCTCTTGTGCCACAAGTTTGTTCCCACATATATACAATTGCTATCTTGGTTTGTGCATTGTGCAAAAGTGGCCATACAAAAAAATAAGCTTTTAAGCAAAGAAAAAAAGAAAGAAAAACAAAGAAGCTTGTAAGCAAGAGCCATAGCATCGTATCATAGTGCATTACAATATATCATATGGTATCATACATGATCATCTTGTGCTAAAGCACCAGAACATACATACATAGCATACTTGGGATAGAAACTTTATCCATTTTGCATCTTATAGGTTGTGCACAAGTGTCGTATCCTCCTATTGAGCAATAATGCTAGCGTATCTCTTGAGTTGTGCAACACGAGCGTTTTTCGTGGACTCCACATTTTGTGCTCATTCCTTGGTTGCACGACCCCATTTATCTATCCGTGTGTGTGTTTCCGTGTGCCATTCATTGCTATTGGTCTACTTGTTTCACTTGCGAATTTGTGAATATCTTTCAACATTATTGACTCTTGCTAACATTTTGCATTAAATTTTTGTGCCACTATCCTCACCAAGCTACTCCATAAGCTTTACTTGATAGGTGTGAGTGAACAAGTCCGGTACCAATTCCACTATTCTTTCATTTCACATTGAGTGAAACGGGATACATCATCAACTTTGGGAAAAGGTAACTTGGTATTGTTTATCTCATTTCCTACTCACCTCTACTCAAGTCTTGTTATGGATAGGCAAGGCATTTCACCTCCGGTCTACAACAACACTAACGATTTCGATGTCACGAACAACGTGAACGTCAAGATGGATGCTCAAATGGAGGAGATCAAATCCCTCATCACGCCCTACAAGCGATCTTCCTCATCTTCGGGAAGACGCCCAAGAGCACATGCTTCCGAGCTACCATCTCCGGCAAGATCACATCGGCGTCGACACCATCACCAACAAGAACGTGAAGGTCAAGAGCTCAACACCAACAACTGCTCAATGACTTCACCATCTCCCTTGTCATCTTCTGCAAGCGACTTCAAGGCATCTTCGCCTACGGACATACGACATCTTCGCCCACAAGCACCTCAAGAGAAGCTCCCCAAGCTCAAGTCCACGACTTCCACGAGCTAATACGACCTCGACACCGACCACAAGATTCCTTTCTATGGGACTCAAGAACCCGAGGAGCATCTCGAGTGGGAGCGCTTTATGGACGACTACCTCAAGCTACATCAAGTTCATCCCGAAGATCAAGTAAAGTGCGCCACAAGGAACTTCCACGACTACACGTCCACATGGTGGCTTCACACACCTTCGGAGAGCTATGACATGAGTTGGCCCAAGATGAAGAGAGCTTTGCGGCGAGAGTTTGTGCCTCCAACCTACACGGAACAACTTCTACGCCAATTGGAGAACACCATACAAGGTTCCAAGTCCATTGACGCGTACTTCAAGGAGATGAAGAATGCCTTGCGACGAGCCGGCGTGGACGTCCCCATTTCGATGATGAAGGAAATATGCCCTAGAGGCAATAATAAAGTTATTATTTATTTCCTTATTTCATGATAAATGTTTATTATTCATGCTGGAATTGTATTAACGGGAAACATAATACATGTGTGAATACATAGACAAACATAGTGTCACTAGTATGCTTCTACTTGACTAGCTCGTTAATCAAAGATGGTTAAGTTTCCTAACCATAGACATGAGTTGTCATTTGATTAACGGGATCACATCATTAGGAGAATGATGTGATTGACTTGACCCATTCCGTTAGCTTAGCACTTGATCGTTTAGTATATTGCTATTGCTTTCTTCATGACGTATACATGTTCCTATGACTATGAGATTATGCAACTCCCGTTTACCGGAGGAACACTTTGTGTGCTACCAAATGTCACAACCTAACTGGGTGATTATAAAGGTGCTCTATAGGTGTCTCCGAAGGTACTTGTTGAGTTGGCGTATTTCGAGATTAGGATTTGTCACTCCGATTGTCGGAGAGGTATCACTGGACCCACTCGGTAATGCACATCACTATAAGCCTGGCAAGCATTGTAACTAATGAGTTAGTTGCAGGATGATGTATTATGGAACGAGTAAAGAGACTTGTTGGTAACGAGATTGAACTAGGTATTGAGATACCGACGATCGAATCTCGGGCAAGTAACATACCGATGACAAAGGGAACAACGTATGTTGTTATGCGGTTTGACCGATAAAGATCTTCGTAGAATATGTGGGAGCCAATATGAGCATCCAGGTTCCGCTATTGGTTATTGACCGGAAACATGTCTCGGTCATGTCTACATAATTCTCGAACCCGTAGGGTCCGCACGCTTAAAGTTCGGTGACGATCGATATTATGAGTTTATGTGATTTGATGTGCCGAAGGTAGTTCGGAGTCCCGGATGAGATCGGGGATATGACGAGGAGTCTTGAAATGGTAGAGACATAAAGATTGATACATTGGAAGGTTATATTCGGACACCGAAAGGGTTCCGGGGGTTACCGGATAAATACCGGAGTACCGGGGGTTACCGGACCCCCCTGGGGCTTAATGGGCTTACATGGGCCTTAATGGAAATAGAGGGCAGCAAGGGAAGTGTGGGCGCGCCCCCCAAGGCCCAAACCAAATTGGTTTAGGGCCAGGGGAGCCGGTTGATACGTCTCCATCATATCTATACTTTTTGATTGGTCCATGCCAATATTCTACAACTTTCATATACTTTTGGCAATTTTTATACTATTTTTGGGACTAACATATTGATCCAGTGCCCAGTGCCAGTTCCTGTTTGTTGCATGTTTTTTGTTTTGCGGAATATCCATATCAAACGGAGTCCAAACGGGATAAAAACTGACGGAGATTTTTTTTGGAATATATATGGTTTTTGGGAAGAAAAATCCACGCGAGACGGTGCCCGAGGGAGGCACGAGGCAGGGGGGCGCGCCCCACCCCCCTAGGCGCGCCACTGGCCCTCGTGGCCACGCCGTAAGGCGGTTGATGCCCTTCTTTTGCCGCAAGAAAGCTAATATCCGGATAGAGATCGTGTTAAAATTTCAGCCCAATCGGAGTTACGGATCTCCGGGAATATAAGAAACGGTGAAAGGGTAGAATCTGAGAACGCAGAAACAGAGGGAGACAGAGAGACAGATCCAATCTCGGAGGGGCTCTCGCCCCTCCCACTCCATGGGGGCCAAGGACCAGAGGGGAAACCCTTCTCCCATCTAGGGAGGAGGTCAAGGAAGAAGAAGAAGAAGAAGGGGGGCCCTCTCCCCCTCTCTTCCAGTGGCGCCGGAACACCGCCGGGGTCATCATCATCACCGCAATCTTCACCAACAAATTCACCGCCATCATTACCAACTTCCCCCCCTCTATGCAGCGGTGTAACCCCTCTTTTACCCCTGTAATCTCTATTTAAACATGGTGCTCAACGCTATATATTATTTCCCAATGATGTATGGCTATCTTATGATGTTTGAGTAGATCCGTTTTGTCCTATGGGTTATTTGATGATCAAGATTGGTTTGAGTTGCATGTTTTATTATTGGAGATGTCCTATGGTGCTCTCCGTGTCGCGCAAGCGTGAGGTATCCCCGCTGTAGGGTTTGCAATATGTTCATGATTTGCTTATGGTGGGTGGCGTGAGTGACAGAAACATAGACCCGAGTAAGTAGGTTGTTTGCGTATGGGATAAAGGGGACTTGATACTTTAATGCTATGGTTGGGTTTTACCTTAATGATCTTTAGTAGTTGCGGATGCTTGCTAGAGTTCCAATCATAAGTGCATATGATCCAAGTAGAGAAAGTATGTTAGCTTATGCCTCTCCCTCAAATAAAATTGCAATAATGATTACCGGTCTAGTTATCGATTGCCTAGGGACAAATAACTTTCTCGTGACAAAAAGCTCTCTACTAAAACTAATTTAGTTGTGTCTTTATCTAAACAGCCCCTAGCTTTTATTTACGTGCTCTTTATATTCTTGCAAACCTATCCAAAAACACCTACAAAGTACTTCTAGTTTCATACTTGTTCTAGGTAAAGCGAACGTCAAGCGTGCGTAGAGTTGTATCGGTGGTCGATAGAACTTGAGGGAATATGTGTTCTACCTTTAGCTCCTCGTTGGGTTCAACACTCTTACTTATCAAAAACTGTTGCGATCCCCTATACTTGTGGGTTATCAAGACCTTTTTCTGGCGCCGTTGTGGGGGAGCAATAGCGTGGGGTGAATATTCTCGTGTGTGCTTGCTTGCTTTATCACTAAGTAATTTTTATTTGCTGTCCTTAGTTGTTCTTTATCTTTAGTTATGGATATGGAACACAAAATACCAAAAAAATTAGGTGTACTTGCTGCTCATGGAGATGAGGAACCTCCTAAAACCCTCTATGCTCGTTATGTGACAGATATTATGTACTACTTTCATAATCCAGAGAAAACCCCATTCAATTTGATAATGGGAGACACATTGGATCAACGTGAATACTTTAGGGATTATCGCTTGACTCAAAAAGGGAAACTATTATGGTATCAAATTTATATGTTATATTGGTATGCTAGGCAACTATGCTTGAGATATGATTATACTTGTTGCTCTAGGATGAAGGCTCCACACCTTCCCTTTTCATGCAAATTTAATGATGATAAAACCTTGGCTTCTTATGCTAATGGTATATATGATTACTATGATGTGGAACAAATAGAAGAATTCGTTGCTTTTATGGGTGCTTATGAAATTGAATCTATGTTCAAAGAGTTTGAAAATCTTTATGATGCTGTTTATAGACCTGAAAATTTAGCTATCCTTAAATATTGTTATGCCAATTATGAATTCAATTCCGATATTGATGCATTTATTGAGAAAGTCTCCGTTGTCCAAGAAGAGACTAATATTTTGCAGGAGTCTATGGAAGAAGAAATTGACGAAACTGTGAGCTCATTGCATGAAAAAGATGAGGAGGAGAGCTAAGAACAAAATGAGGAAGAGCGGATTGATCACCCGTGCCCACCTTCTAATGAGAGTAACTCTTCAACTCATACATTGTTTAATTTCCCTTCGTGCTTACCAAAGGATGAATGCTATGATAATTGCTATGATCCCGTTGATTCTTTTGAAATATCCCTTTTTGATGATGCTTGCTATGCTTGTGGCCAAGATGCCAATATGAATTATGCTTATGGAGATGAACTTGCTATAGTTCCTTATGTTAAACATGAAATTGTTGCTATTGCACCCACACATAATAGTCCTATTATCTTTTTGAATTCTCCAAACTACACTATATCGGAGAAGTTTGTGCTTATTAAGGATTATATTGATGGGTTGCCTACACATGATGATTTTGATGAGTATAATATGCATGTGCTTGCTGCTCCTACTTGCAATTATTATGAGAGAGGAACTATATCTCCACCTCTCTATGTTTCCCACACGATAAAATTGCAAGAAATTGTTTATACTATGCATTGGCCTTTACTATGTGTGCATGAATTGTTCTTTTATGACATGCCGATGCATAGGAAGAGAGTTAGACTTCGTCATTGCATGATATATGTTACTTTGTGCTCACTACTAAATCACAAATCATTGTTAATTAAAATTGACTTTGATATACCTTGGGATCCGGGTGGATCCATTACTTGAGCATTATATGCCTAGCTTAATGGCTTTAAAGAAAGCGCTGCCAGGGAGACAACCCGGAAGTTTTAGAGAGTAATTTATTTCTGTTGAGTGCTTTCATATAGTTTAAAAACAACAAAAATAAAGAGGGGAACCCGAAACTTTTCAAAAAGAAAAGCGAAAGTGAGAAAGACAAGCATTGTTGAAGTGCGATCCAGCCTTGAACTTTGTTCATGCTCATGGAAACTTTGCGAATCTTGATTACAGAAAATTTTCAACAAAAATAATTATCCCCTTGTACAATTCCATTGTATTATAAAAATAATGTGCCAAGGTTTGCCTTTAGGATGTTTACTTTGCTTGTTGGTTTGTACGGTGCAGGACAGAAACTTTGGCTGTAGTGCGCGATTTTACATTTTTTACTGGAATGTAAAATGGTTCTGATTATTTTTGCAATGTCTTTATATACAAATTTTTTGTTTTTTATAATTTTTGCAGAATTTTTCAAGTACCATAAGTATGGTGAATGTTCAGATTATTACAGACTGTTCTATTTTAGACAGATTCTGTTTTTGATGCATAGTTTGCTTGTTTTGATGAAACTATCGAATTATATCAGTGGATTAAGCCATGGAAAAGTTATACTACAGTATCTATAATGCAAAAACAAAATATGAATTGGTTTGCAACAGTACTTAGAGTATTGATTTGCTTTATTATACTAACGGATCTTACCGAGTTTTCTGTTGAAGTTTTGTGTGGATGAAGTGTTCGATGATCGAGAAGGTCTCGATATGAGAAGAAGGAAGAGAGGCAAGAGCTCAAGCTTGGGGATGCCCGAGTCACCCCAAGTAAATATTCAAGGAGACTCAAGCGTCTAAGCTTGGGGATGCCCCGAAAGGCATCCCCTCTTTCTTCAACAAGTATGGGTATGTTTTCGGATTCGTTTCATTCATGTGATATGTGCAGATCTTGGAGCGTCTTTTGCATTTAGTTTTCATTTTTCTTTTATGCACCATGCTGGTATGAGATAGTCCTTGGTTGATTTATAGAATTCTCTATGCACTTCACTTATACCTTTTGAGTATGGATTTATAGAATGCTTCATGTGCTTCACTTATATCATTTGAAGCTTGGATTGCCTGTTTCTCTTTACATAGAAAACCGCCATTTGTAGAATGCTCTTTTGCTTCACTTATATTTGTTAGAGCGTGGGCATATCTTTTGTAGAAAGAACTAAACTCTCTTGCTTCATTTATATCTATTTAGAGAGATGACAGGAATTGGTCATTCACATGGTTAGTCATAAAATCCTACATAAAACTTGTAGAT